>NC_054382.1:121650442-121950442 GCF_017654675.1 Xenopus laevis | reverse complement strand
GTGAAATATTACTAAAGTACAAATAAACTAAGATATAGTTTATGTCAATGTGTCAGGCATATTTTCACTCTGACATCTGAGTATTTACATTGCATAATTTGTTGTCAAAAATACTAATTGGATTTTTTACAAATTGCATGGAGTACTGTATATAACATAGATGACAATGAGATGTAGCTACTGTATATTTATAATAATAGTAAATCAGAAATTTGTGAAAATGCATTTGGTGTTCTTGACAAACTGAAATGACTTGATGGGAAGTATTTAATAATTTATATTGTAACATAAATAATGGCATGTTATGAATAATTGTATTGAGACTTTAATGAAAAATCAAACAACATTTATTTAATTTTAATTTTAATAAATGAGTGATGTAATATTTATGCTATATGTGGTATGTCCTTGTTAGTAGTGATAGGCGAATAAATTCACCTGGCACAAATTCTCGACGAATTTATGCATTTCAACGCCGGCGAATAAATTCGCAAGTCTCCCGCGAACATTCACCGGTGAAAATTTTCTGGTGCCAATTTCCGATTTTCAAGATTTTTCTTGAAAATGTCAGTTTTTCATGATTTTTTAATGAAAACCTTCAAATTTCAAGATTTTTTCAGTGAAAACGTTCGAATTTCACGTTTTTTTGTGAACTTTTCGTTTTCAAGATTTTTCCCAGATTTTTCGCCGTTTCACAAATTTTGTGGGAAATTCGCAATTTTTTTGGCGAAACGGTAGAAATTCGCCCATCATTACTTGTTAGTGATGAGTAAAACTGGGCCATTTCTAAATGCCAAAAACTTCCTGAAACCTCAGAAAAATTTGTAGACAATAAAGTAGACAATTTTTGCTGAAATGCATTGGAGTCAGAGGAAAGGAGAAATAAAATTGCAGTTAATAGAGAACTAAAGCTTAACTAAAGAAGTAGGTAGAAATGTTGTACATTTTGTTTTGGCTTCTGTAACAGCCCAAGGCAACCACAGTCCTTTAGCAGTAAAGATCTGTGTCTCCAAAGATGCCCTAGTAGCTCTCCATCTTCTTTTCTGCTGATTCACTGCACATGCTCTGTGCTGCTGTCACTTACTGAGCTTAGGGACCCACTCACAATATACAGTACACATAGAATAGAAATGTCACAGTATAAGGCTGATTAGTGATTAATACAGACTGGAATATGAATAGGAGAGGCCTGATTAGAAAAATGAGCAATTAAAAGTAGCAATAACAATAAATGTGTAGCCTTACATCTTTTTACATGGGATCAATGACTCCCATTTGAAAGCTGGAAAAAGTCAGAAGGAGGCAAATAATTTAAAAACCATACCAAGAATAAATAATGAAGACCAATTGAAACGTTGCTTAGAATTGACCATTCTAAAACATACTAAAAGTATCTTAAAGGCCAACCACCCCTTTAATTTAGCAAACTTGACTTAACACATGAAAAAATAGCTTGAATGCTTCAATTGTTCAGATTTAGATTGATTGAAGGTGAATTTAGAAACCAATTCCTGCCAAAAAACAGTAACAAAGAGAGAGGATGAGAGAGTGTGTTATTCAAGCCAAAGTGTCAGAGCAGAAATTCTGTGACTCTCCCTCCTTGATCTCAAATTTTGCAGACTGATGATTCCATACGTTTTATAAGAGGGCTTCATTAATGTGATAACAAATATATAAGAACTCAGCGGAGTGTTATCTTGAGTCCTCACTCTTCTGGGCAATTCATGTGTCCAATAAAGCAGCCAGAAGATCAGGGAAATACTACATGGAAAACAATGAGCTTTCATCACAAGTGACCTTATTAGGTTTATGTTTTATGGGTTAGCATGTTGTTCTCTTTATAATAAAGAGTAATTGAGTAATTAGTAATCATGTTTCACTTCTCAATGTACAGTACTTCCTGCTTTCATCCTCAAAAGCATTCTGCTTGCTCTGAATTTCAATAGTGTGATTTGAGTCCTGTGGGTGCTGTTTCTTTGTTGTGTTTTCTTCTGCTTTTGCTGTGATTAGCTTACCACCCTGGCAAACCTCCACGTCAGATCTTTTAAATTCTAGACGTGCTGTGAATGACTTTATCACTTGGTGTTGCTTTGATGCTGAGAGGTCTTCCTCTAATTCCTACCTTGGCATATGCCGATCTCATAATTTCCACAGGGAACATGTCTTCTTGACTCATATAAATAATGAAGAGGTATTTATATTCTTAGGGGTAAATGTAGATTTAAATGGATCTGAGGCATCATCACATGACCTTATTAAAATGGATAAATGACTCAGTGCTGGATTAATGGCCTTTGAGGCCTGGAAGTGAGAAATAACAGCAGGCATATTTTACAGCTGTCTTAAAAACAACCACTAGTACTCTAGTTTAATAACGGAAACAAATTAGCATGAGCAGAGTTTTGCAATGTGTATAAACAGATATTACAGGATGAATCACATCAGTCCTTTATTTAGTTATATGTTAATGTTTCCTTATTTTCTTGGTAAAATTGAAACAGAAAATGATGGTTCAAATCCATATCATTTTATTTTATCATATTTTATTTTCATGTATACCTGCAACAGATATCACAAAGTGAGTATTTCACTTTGTCATGTATGTGGTCACATGCATAGGCAAACACAGGTTTGAAAATATTATGATAATTATGATAATTACTGTATTCCCAGGGCATTGGTTTTAAGAATTTTCTATTCCAAGTCTATTTCTTAATATTTGGATTTGTGGAATTGTAGAGAATTTTTTTAACCGTAACTAAACCCGCATTTGAAAAACCACAAATGTCTAAATATTTATTAAGGGGCCGATTCACTAATTTCGAGTGAAGGATTCGAAGTAAAAAAACTTCGAATTTTGAAGTGTTTTTTGGGCTACTTCGACCATCGAATGGGCTACTTCGACTACGACTATCGAAGGATTCGAACTAAAAATCGTTCGACTATTCGACCATTCGATAGTCGAAGTACTGTCTCTTTAAAAAAAACTTCGACCCCCTAGTTCGCCATCTAAAAGCTACCAAAGTCAATGTTAGCCTATGGGGAAGGTCCCCATAGGCTTGGCTAACTTTTTTTGATCGAAGGATATTCCTTCAATCGTTGGATTTAAATCCTTCGAATCGTTCGATTCAAAGGATTTAATTGTTCGATCGAAGGAATAATCCTTCGAACGTTCGATCGAACTATCTGCGCTAAATCCTTCGACTTCGATATTCAAAGTCGAAGGATTTTAGTTCCTAGTCGAATATCAAGGGTTAATTAACCCTCGATATTCGACCCTTAATGAATCGGCCCCTAAAAGCATGAAGGGATGAAAACATAGAATGGATCCGAATAAGAATACGAAAAACCTTAAAGCCTTGTTTACTGCCACATTTTCCTACATTTACAACCAAAAAAAAAAATTTGCAAAACTCTAAAACCTTGAAGTAACTAAAGATTTTACAATTTGCATAGAAAAGATGCCATTGACTTCTACATTCTAGTTTTTTTGTGGTTTTTACAATTGACAAGTATTGAAAAGTTTATAACCATGCAAAAAGTTTGAATAGTGAAAAAAACAATAAATTGACACAGTGGAGGCTTATTTACTAATGGTCAGATTTTAGTGGTTTTAGAGATTTTTGAAACCAAAACTAAACTCACAAACTCTAAAACCACAATTGTAATTGAAATTATCAAAAGATCCGAATAAAAAGTGCAAACAAACAAAGCGCTGAGCGATGCATTAAAAATACGAATACCTCAAAAAAGTTTAGTTTTTTGGACAACTCCTAGAGAAAAATTCTGAAAAACATTTACTTGCCGAAGTTTGGTATTAAAGGTTTTCATGGGTATTTGACGTAATACATTTCTAATTTTTAGAGATATTTAGAAATATTGGAAAGCCACAACATTTTGGAAAATCAAGGAAAAAATCCCCATTTGATTGTTAGTAAATGGACCCCTTACTGTGCCTATAATGGTTGCAATGCTTGCTGTAAAACACTCTATATAAAAATAATTACCCATTTCTTAATTTAAATATATGATATTTTATACTAATTCCAGTTTGAAACACAATGTGGGAGTTTGGGATTGGAGTCACAATAATATGATATGACTGTAATGTTACATTGTATCAATGATAGTTTGAGACAAAACACACCAAAAAATGTTGCATGATCGTTTCTAGCTACTTGGGGATTCAGTTCTTAATTAGTCCTCAATTGATAGTCATAGGCTCTGAGGCAAACAAATTTGGACTATTTCATGGAATTATTGAGGCACAAAATATCTATTGTGATTGGTTTCTTATACATGAGTCAAATAAGCATTGAACCTGCACTTCAGCCCCAGGCTGTTTGAAGAATTATCACAGTGTATATCTCTATCTATGCCATTTCATGGTCTAAACTAGTAAGTTATAAAAAACATAGTAAATTCTAGGGGAAGTACCAGAAACTGCCCATGCACAGAGATGAATGCTAGCCTGGCATTATGTAGTAAGTGCACAGTGGAAGGGCTTTTTGGTTCCTTTTACCTTAACCATATTTTTTGAGTTTTTTACGTAACTGATATAGGCAACTCATTTTAATGACATGAGTTCTAATAAATTACCTGTGCATAATCTCTTAAAAGAATAAATATACCGTGCTTTGTGTGGGATTTTCTACAGCATGGATAATAGAAAATGAAAGACATAGAACAAAGGAACTCAAAAGAACAAGCCTTATTGGTGACTTTTTTATTAAAGGAAATTATTATACATAGCTTTATACTGTGTCAGATTGGACCCCCATCAGGGTCCCCTTGCCACAGCCACAAAGCCCTCTTCCAGCCCCCTGCCCCAGGCGTAATTCTCTCTTTGCCCCCCAGCATGCACCTATTCCTTTCTTACAGCTGCGACTGGGGTCGGGGAGGGAAGAGCGAAATTGGTTTGAGGCAGGGAGCAGGGAAGGGCCAGCGGAGCCCATCTGTTTATTTCCTGGTGTCCTGCCAGCCAGTCCAACCTTGGCTTTTTAGCATACAAACACCAATGTCTATGAATATATGTAAAACTATAGGTGGAGAGTAGTGCTTGTTGTTTCCATTATTAGCTGCATATTTTTCATCAGTGAGAAAACAGCAGGTGCCTCAGAGACTTCACTATCTAGATTTTAATAGTAACAATAAAGCATTGGAGAGACTCGAGAGGGTCATTGTCTTGATAAATGCTTCACCCAAAGCCAAAAACTGTAACTGTTTCTAGGTGCAAAGAAAAAATTTTTCTACAAGGAAGGTGTTCCTGACAACATAATGTATGGATTGTTTATCTGCATTCTACCAAGTTAGTATTTATTGCACTACTTTGCTGATGATTTGTTTCTCAGATGAGGTGGCTTTATGCTGTTAACATGTTGAATAAGTATAGCCCAGCTACTATACACAGTGTCCTTGTTTGCAAAGTGATTTACTGCTGCCAAGGGTCTCCATGATACTTCAGCCAAAGCTTCAGAGTTGGTCTTATTATACTACAAATCAAGGTGTGTGTCTGTTCCTTGACTAGAACTTGGTTTTAGCAGCACATAGAGATTTTAATGAAACCGATAATGTTAAACCAACATGTTTGTTGATGCTCCATAAGGTTTCCTTCTCAAAGCTCCTAGCAGAAGCATTGTATTCAAGTCTAAAAAGGCCAGGAATTTTGAATAATGGTAATTAATGGACACCCAAAATGTGTCTTTTCCATTTAATGCAATATATTACATACAGGCCAAAGGCCATTTTGTTTCAATTCTAAGTTCAATTGAATCATAGTGAGTGCCCTTTTCTTAAAAAAAAATGGTGTTGCATGTTCACAAACCTTTTTACAATAATTATCTGCATGGATGGAGGGTAATATTTTTGTAGAAAACTATAGAAAACTTTCTGTTGGAGAACTTTAGTTTATATATGAATATGTAACAGTTGATCTATTTTTAAGGAGGCTAAGCCTCCCTACATTTTCATTATTCCCCACCTATAATTAGCAATACAGAGATAAGTAGTGGTTGTTGGGATAAATGGGTTTTGAGGTCAATAGTTATTGATGTGGGGCCAACCCCAACTTTCCATTTGATTAGCAATTGTGCTATTTATGTGGATAAAATGGAACATCCCCAGGGCTGCTGGCGGAGCGTGCAGGAGGGGGTTATGCACTGAAAATGACGCAAGTGTCACGTCTCACCATTTTTTTTAGCAAGGAGGAGCACCTTCCATCTGCCCTTTAGGTGTTACGGTTAAAATTGTTGAGTTTGGATTTCAAGCATTTACAGTGCTGTCACCACTGTCTGGAAGGGCTTAGGCCTTTGCTTTATTTAGGGCAAGGTCCCATGAGGAAATAATGACCTGTTTACAGTTCCCATTTGCCCAACTCACTCCCGTTGGGTTGCTCACATGACAGATAGCCTATGGCTTAGATGTGGTGAATAATTATGGCAAGTATTCCAAGAGCATGTTGCTATTGCATAGAAGGGGTTAAGTTGTGGGACAGATGTAGTAAGGGGTACTCTGGTAAGGAGTAGGGAGTTTATATACCCCCCCAATCTTGTCATAAGATTTATAGGATTTTATAAGATGAATTATTTGGTTATTGTAATAGACTAAAACAGGTATTATTTTACATTTTGAGTTTTAATATCATAAAAATTCAGTAAAACGTACACTATCAATCGTCAAACATTCTTTCATATTAGATTTCTGGCTACACAGGAAATTTGCTATAATACTTCTTATTCACTTAAACTGCGTAGGAGCCTGTGTGAGCAGTTTCTCATAAATGCTTCATCAGTTATAATCTGGCAGGTATCAAATCCTCCCACACTTCACTAGAGAAAAATGTTGCTTTGCCCACTTGTTTCAAGACCACCTAGTCTGATCAAACTATAAGCATTAATATACCATGCCAGTAATAATATATGGCACCAAAAGAATGGCCAGTGCTTCATGACTCACTCTTTGAACAACCAATAACAAATTATAGGTGCAGTAGAACCTACTTGTGAAACGCCGCATATTTTTATGAAAATATTGACATAAAATAGAATATTCTCTGCAAATAAAATTTGATTCCTGATGAAAGTTGACTTCAGAAACAATATTTTATAATACATGCCATTTTTGTTGTATCTAACGTGTGAACATACATGTTGACATGTACATAGAGAAAAGACTACTGAATAGGAAAGTCTAATTTGCTTTATACTAGAGATATGTATTGAGCCAAATGGTTATAAATGGGATCCAAACCGCTAAAGGTTCACTCTGGGGTCAGGATTTCTGGAAATTGCAGTCTATATATCATCTGAACTGCATGACAGTCTATTAAAAGGCCACTAAACCTAAAACTTATGCATTTATTTAATGCCCACTTAGACCGCACTTATTTCGCTTTTTTCTTCACTATGTAGCTAAATGGCTCTAAATTGGTTGATACATGAAATAACATTAACAAAAAGCCTAGGAGACAACAGCCTCCTGAAGGGGTGCCTGGCTAAATGTAAGACCCCAAAGCAATCTTAAACCATGAAGACTAAGTAATGGTAATTAAGAGGATAATTTTTAACTACATTTTCACAGTATTTAGGCTTTCATAAGATCCATAGATATTCATAATTTTAAATATCCAATAAATAAATGTTATTGCTTTACTAACTAATCTCAATAAGAAATAAAGGTAAATTGGAAAATAGTTGCTCGATAACACTAGAAAACCCCAATAACTACCTGATACACATGCAGAATAAGAATAAGAGATGAAGTAGTGTTGGGACAAACACAGTAGACATGCACCGTGCTTTCTGACCATCTGGGATTTACAAAATATATCACCTTAACCTCACACTTGAATTGCACCAGTTGTTATTTCCATAAAACTGCCTTTAAGCTTGATAAACTTAATAACAAGGCATTTGGTGCCTGAAATGTAGATGTGTAGGCCACTGTAATCTGCTCTTGATAATCAATAATGATGATTTTATGGAAAGGAAAATTGATGCTTTTCTAGTATGCAGTTCATGTTTATGACCATTGGGAGGTGGCCAGTTAGGAACATGCACCTGAGAAGAAGCTGTGCTGACTATGACTTCACATTGTAGCCTTTTGTAAGATGAAAATTCTCTTAATGGTCCTCCACACCACTTTGTTATGCATTGGGGCAATCAGCCTAACTGAAAATAATGTTTTTTGGCTATCCAAGGAGTCATGGATATGTATGGATTCTCACATTACTAAAGTAACCTTACAAACTTAGTTTTTTAGACTTTAGAGCAGTCATCCCCAACCAGTGACTCTTTTGCAACAAGTTGCTCATCAACCCCTTGGATGTTGCTCCCAGTGACCTCAAAGCAGGTGCTTTTTGAATTCCAGGCTTGGAGGCAAGTTTTAATTGCATAAAAAACAGGTGTATGATCAAAAAGAGCCTCCTGTAGGCTGCAGTCCATATAAGGGCAGCCAAATGACCAATCACAGCACTTATTTTGTACCTCCCAGAAACATTTTTCATGCATACCTTGCATCCCAACTCTTTTTACACCTGAATGTGACTCAAGGGTAATAAAGGTTGGGGGCCCCTTCTTTGGAGGCACTTTCATTTCTATCCAAACAATAACATCTTGCAAATGACCCAGGATCTAAGGAATGAAACTGGTTATACTTGGAGGATTAAAATATGTTGGGATTTGCTTAGGCAAAACGTTTGGATTTTTTTTTAAATTGCATAAATCATGTGATAAACATGGATATTATCTGAAAGGGAATTAGCGCAAGACCCACCCCTGAGTCTGTATTGTTCAATTTAGCAACTCCATAAATCATTACTTTCATTATTATTTAATCATCCACAGCAGAAGTGCAAAGAACTGCAACATTTAATACTGTAAATCCATGAGATGTGTAAAATGATCAGTGAAAGACTTGTGACATGGCTTTGTTACACTTAATGGGAATATTCCACATTATTATAAATTTCTTTTTCTGTAATGACATTTTTTGCAAATGCTCATATCAATAGGTTAATATGTAGTTTTCTTTATTGTGTAAACCTTTGCAGTCTTTGGCTAGTAATATACTGAATTAAAAGAATAATTTCATTTATTTATCTATTTCAAAGTATTTCAACAGATTTGCTGAGAGACAACTGCAAAAATTTTTTTACTTAATTCTCTGCAGTGCCATTTGCAATTATGTCCTAGTGAGAAAAAAAGGCTGAAATAAAAAGAGTCGAAATGTTAAAGAATTTCCCAGAAGTGAAGTTTTTTTCCTCTTAGAGAAAGAATCAGAGATGGTGAAAACTAGGGCTCCTCACATTACTAAAGTACAATCTTAGTTTTTTAGACTTTAGAGCATAAAAAACAGGTGTCTGATAAGGTGGAAAAAAGGCTGAAATAAAAAGGGTGGAAATGTTAAAGAATTTCCCAGAAGTGAAGTTTTTTTCCTCTTAGAGAAAAAATCAGAGATGGTGAAAACTAGGGCTAATATTAATTTATTTTTTCGAGATATTGCAGTAAGCCCTATCAGATTGGCTAGTAAGAGAGATATGTGTGAGTGATCCGATGTTCTTGGAGCACTAGCAAACTTATTTGTGACATTGATATAAGTGAGAGGGAACTTGAACCTCATAGGTGGACTAGAACCCTTAGCCTATAGCTCACAAAAAATTGTAATTAATCTAAAACTCCAATTCATTTGATTATGAACTGTGAGAAATTATTATTATTGTAAAGTATCTACAGTAATTGCACAGTCCACCTTTTCAAATCATTGTGTTATTAAGGATGCTAATTATACAGCAGTTACGCAATTCATCTTGTTTTTTTTCCTTTGAAGTAGCACTGGCTAAAAGGTACAATTAATTTTACAAAACAGCAGAAAAACACAAATTTTCTTAACAGATTCAAATAACAAGATTATAAAAATGTCTAATGAATTTCTAGGAAACAGCAAGAATAAATTGCTTTGTTCTAGAGAAATAGCTAATTCTGTACGTAATATAGTCATATCGAGCCGAATCCAAGATCTTAAGATGCTTTCATCAAGCACATGTAGAAGATTTTGCCTGTTTTTCAAAGGAAAAATCTGCAACACACCATTGCATTCAAAGCAATATTGGGGTAAAGTTTGAGTAATGGTTTTACTATTGTCTTAAACACATATAGACCCACCATGAACAAGTGAAAAACTGGACTCACGAAGATAAAAAGTAGCAGTGTACAATATGTAAAAGTACACACAGATGGGTGTACTGGTACTTGTACTGATACTAGCTTGGAGAGAATCCTGCTTTGTATCAACACAACTTCTATAATGCTATAATCACTTCTTAACTACTGCAATTTTTCTCAAAGCTGCAAAAATGACTCCATTCTGTTTGTTTTAATAAAATTCATGGCTCTGTAAATTGTGAGTGACTCAGTCATTAAACTTCTTAAAGCGAAAAACAGTTAACTGTTAACTATTGGCGGACCTGTTGACCAGGGCAGGCTTTCCTTGATTATTAATTACCAGTCAGGGCTCTTTATATTATCTGGTATATGTTGAAGGGGGATTGTTTTGTGTTTTGAGAATATTAATGAAGATACAAAGGTGTAATTAGATTTTTAATTGGCAAAAATGCTGCTGATAAGCAATTAAATTCATTGTTTTCCTGGAGAAATCCTTTATTGGTTGTACTGTAAACACCACTTCATAAATAATATATATTATGGTAGTCAATGCTAAATTTCTGTTTATGCAACATTAGGCAAAGTACTTTTATCTTAATTATCATTGTTTATTCTTTATGCGGCACAGTATTTTAATTGACTGCAGAATGCGTATATCCATGTATTTGTAACAATAGCGTTCACGTTAGGATCTGTGGAATAATTTGCTAGCACACTAGTTCATCTTTTCATTTTTATCTTTATCCGGTGAATATTGTCAAAAGGCTCATCTGGGTTACATGTAAGGGCACAGTAAGCTAAGTACAATTACAATAAAAGCTATTTCATCATGCTTACTGCAATTGTCCGATTTGCCAAAATGGATGCAACTGTGAGGGCACATAGGAAACCCTGGATCTGGTGAGGAGGTGGCAGTAGCTACTTTGTTCCCCTGCTTCATTAGGTGGAAGCACCACATTGGCACCAAGACCAACTATATGGAAGTAGATAATGAAGAAAACTGGAGAGAATTCCAGTGTGAATAAATGTAGTATTTATTGACGCACTACATGTTTCAGGCCTCAAGGGTCCTTCCTCTGGTGCAAGTTGGCAGGAAGGGCCATTGAGGTCCGAAACATGTAGTGCTTCAATAAATACTACATCTATTCACACTGGAAGGCTCTATAGTTTTCTTCATTATCCTATGATACTACTGTGGAGATGGCTACTCTACTAAGCTGTTGATGAGCCTGACCATAAGTCATCTGGATCGTTTGAGAATTAATTGAATACATTGAACTATATGGAAGTGCAAGGAGGGCATTTTGAAGCAAGCACCTTTAATAAAAGTGATTTTAGGCACAACTCACTGAGGGGAATAGTGCAAGTTGCCCACTGTGCTTAAGGACGTAAATAAGTCTCTCTTAAGTTTTTGATTGATGGTGTATTATCAATGAGGGTATACATGTTGGAGTCTATAGGAGTCAAAACATTAATGGGAAATTAAATTAATTAGTGTCACAAGAGATGTATGAGCTTGTTTGCTATGAAACAATGGAACTGTAAGACAGGCAAAGGTGATGTCAGCCATTTTTGTAGCAACTTTCATTCCAGAGAGTTGAATTCACAATCTACCCTTTAACCCTGCAAAGAAAACGTAAAAAGAATGAAAGAATTAAGGAGGAACCATTTGAATATGTTGATTTGCCTTTTTTTCAGAGGGAAAACTCGATTTGATTCAAATTTGATTCAAATTTTCATCCGGGACTATTCGATTGAACAGTAGATGTTCACATTTTTTCTTAAATAACCTCCCATTCAAGTTGTGAGTACATTCGAATTTATTATAGTAAAAAAAAAAAATTCAAATAAATTCAAAATTCGACCTTTGGTAAATCTGCTCATAACATTCATGTGTTTGTAACTCCACCTTATTAAAAGAGCAGATAACTACTAGAGCAACCTCCACTGGAGTCCCAGGGGTTCTATTTATACAGTCTGTTCAGGGGCACTAATCTAACCCCCCACCTTAAATTGAGGGAAATGTAACTGCAAAGTAAAGCAGCTATTGCCAAACTTGCTATAAACACAAAAGCACACTATGGGGCCCATTTACTTAGCTCGAGTGAAGGAATAGAAGAAAAAAAGTTCAAATTTCGAATGTTTTTTTGGCTACAGTACGTCGACCATCGAATGGGCTACTTCGACCTTCGACTATGACTTCGTCTTCAAATCGAACGATTCAAACTAAAAATCATTCGACTATTCGACCATTCGATAGTTGAAGTACTGTCTCTTTAAAAAAACCTTCGACCCCATAGTTCGCCACCTACAACCTACCGAAGTCAATTTTAGCCTATGGAGAAGGTCCCCATAGGCTTTGGAACAATTTTTAGGTCGAAGAAAAATCGTTCGATCAAACTATTTGCGGTAAATCCTTCGACTTCGATATTCGAAGTCAAAGGATTTCAATTTGGCAGTCGAATATCGAGGGTTAACCCTCGATATTCGACCATAAATAAATTTGCCCCCATATCTTGCTATTTAGCACCTATGACTGAACAAGCTATCAAAAATTAAACCAAAGTAGTTAACAATGCAAACCTTTATCCAAAATAAAAGTTAACAAATACTTATCCCTTTTGATGATTTGATTACTCAGTTGTGTTCACCAGTCTGAGTTGCAGTCATTTTTAAAACAGACTTTTAACACCATCAGGGTTTAATAAAGCTCAAAAAAATTATTTGAAAAAATGGCGTTTTCCCCATTAAAAGTCCGATCAGAAAAAATCGGACATTAATAAATAACACATAAAAATCTTTTGGAATTTTAAATTTTTTTTGAAAAACCACAAATTGTTAGAACTTCATGAAACAATGACATTTGACTGTTAGTAAATATTTCCCTTAGACTCACTAAGAGTTGTTTGCCAGTGCAATCTCATCCACCACTTGGTGGGTCTTTGTCTCATAATAATAGACAGTGTTCTCTGTAAGTTGAGCACTTGTGCATGCAAACACAAAATTTGAGGCCAGAACGAACAAGAAATTGTGGTGTGCAAAGCAATTTTGTGTGAAAACACAACATTTTGGTTTCATTCTCCCATGAGCACTCATTTTAAAGAAATGTGTACACAAGTTTAAAAACATAATTTTTTTTGCATAAATAGCAAAAAAAAAAAAGAAGGTAATTAGAGGGAACATTGAAAATTTCTCACTGGTATAGTCACCAAACATCACAAACTATGTAGAATTGCTTTGTTTATCAATGACTCTGTTTTGTAAGCCTAAAGTTTTTTCAATAAAATGTTACAAAAAATGATAGTTTATATAGTTATGGAAGTTATTACAATATGCAAGATTGAACAAAGCAGCTGGAGTCTAGGTAGTCTCTTCATCAAACTAGCGGTGAAGATGTTATAAACAATTTTTAAAAATATCTATTGAGTCTGGAAATGTCCAGTTGGATCATGTGTTATATTTCTAAATATTCAAAATCTGTTGTGGATGTGGTTTTTCCTTGAGCTGATTGTGTAAATATTTTAACAGCAGCTTAGTGTTATATACACATACTGTATGTTATGAGGCATCTTATGATTTACAGTGGATAAGAATATTAGCAGAAAAGGGAAATAACCTCTAATGACCAAAAGAACTGTACGTGTTTGCTATGACTTCTCTCTACTGATACACCTGGCCTCTGAATATTATATTTAGAAATGAAACCAACATATAAATCACACCAGCACCACAAGAGCAAATAACTGATAAACAGGAATAGTACTAAAAGATACAGGCAAACCAGTTTTTTTTTTTTGCTAAAAGTTCAATTATATTAGTTCATCCTAGTATGTCGCTGAAATACAACCTGCAGATGAACTCTTAGAAAATTGATATTTCCAAGTAACACATCAACAACACAAATCTATAAATTCTATGTTTTGCGCACGGAAAGATCAAAATTCTGCTATAACTAGCTCTACGAAATGTAAAAATACATTGATATAAATTGCTGCCATGCCAAGAAATGTATACATGAAATTAGAAATACATTATATGAATATTAACAAGGCCATTTGGCAAAGTCTATCATAATTACAAACATGTGTATTTCACATTCATTTTGGTGTCATCTAATTTATTGACAATATCAGTGCGGAAAATGTGTTTGGCAGCAGAGCTGAAGGAACTATTAAAGGGATAGTTCACTTTAAAATAAACTTTCAATATGGAGATGGATGGAGACAGTGATATTTTGACAATTTGATAGTTGTTCTTCCTTTCAATTCTGCCTTTCTCCAGCATCAAATGTAAATTGTTTGTTATATACATTTGCTCTCTTTCAATATGGAACAATACTGGCTTTCAGCCTGTTGTGCTTTATGAAAAACCTATGTTTGTTGTCTAGCAACCCCCAGGACTGCTTAAAATATCAAGGCAGGCTGCAAAGCCAACCAGAAAAGTCAAGGAGACGGACAGAGAAGAAGCCAGAGACAAAAGAAAAGATATTGGTGGGCACCAAGAACTTGGAACACCAGTTAAGACAGTTTGGAGCTGGTATAGTAATGATCTGTCTAGAGCTGCCTGGATGACTTATAGGGTAACTTAGATGCAGGAACAACCACCTGCTGAAGATTGCCACTGGATCATCTTTAAAGGGGCAAGTAATCACACAAAGGTCTTGTAAGTACTGAAATCTCCTGAAGAGTAGGTTTGGAACACAAGAATACTTAAGATAAGTGACTATTGATCCTATTCCATACATGAATAATCAATCAAATAATAAGGCACCAGGAATTTTAGAAGTCATATACAATTGCTAGATCGCAATACTCTAACTAGATTGTTAGAACACCCTAATTCACAGAAAGAACCTCGGGCAAGGAGTGACTGGGGCAGGAACTATAACAATCCTCCTCCCAAAGCTCATTGGAGGGGGTCATCGGCAATTAAACCTGTCATGGCTGAAGGAATCATAACAAAGAGATCTCTTGTTAGTAGCAGTCTAAAACTGCACATATTTGAATTTTAATAAAAATTGCCTCAGAGTCAGGGTTTAACTGTTTAGGTGGCACTTCAGGTAACTGACTGAGCCAAAAGCTTTGTATTAGCAATCTAAAATTGCAAATATCTCTAAAAAAAAATAAATAGAAAATCTATGTAAATCTATGTAAATTCCACTAGTACTTAGATAAGTGATCCAAGTAAGTGTAAATCAATGTACTTTATTTAATAGGTTTAGATCCCCTTTAAGGAAATATACTCTTGTCTAAAATTAAGTTAAGTAAAAATAGAAAAAAATCCAACAATTTCTCATTGGGGCAGACTTACCAATACATGTAAGGGGTCCAGGTGTACATACCCCAAACCTTGAGCCTATATAAGGTTCCAAATACTGCTATCCCAAAGCTGCATAGACTGGCTCAAACTTGACCAACAAAAAGGCGGTGCAATGAAAAAATATTTATTGAAAGAAAAATCATCATACAAAACACAACCTTCATGTTAAAATGGACACTTAATCATAGGCTCCTATTATAGCTTTTGGTTAAGTGCCCCCTTTGGCACTAAACATTTATTTTTTGGGATTTTTTTCAATGTTTTTTGTATAAAATTACATTTTTAATGTCTCCTTTTTTTGTTGGTCTGGTTTGTGCCAGCCTATGCACTATGGGATACAAGTTTTAAGCCCTAAAAAAGTCTGCTATAAGGAGAACAGTTAAAAACATTCAGCCCTGACAACACACTTCCAATTGCGTGGGGGATTTGTGGTCCTTGATGACAGGCAGAGAGAAGTGTGGCGGGGGAGAAGTATTCAATGAGGCCATGGGTCAGGCCCTTAGTTTGGTCCATGGGTCTCCAGTAGTGATAAGTGAAATTTTTCAGAAAGTTTTGGAAATGAGGCCCATAGACTCTAATGGGTGAAAAGAATTAGTCACACAAAAATTTGTTGAGTGTCAAAAAACTTCAATGCATTTTGGCAAAGTGTCACCATTTTGTTCATTTTCAGAATCCATTTTGTTCATTTTCAGAATCCCCCATCACTAGTCTTCAGTCTGACACTGCCTGCCTTGCTTATTTCCTTAACTTTACTACACTCTCCCTCCTGCTTCCTGATCCCCTTCAGGGTTCTTCCCCTTCATCCTTCACTTATAACTAAAGTGAGTGAGACATAAATATACCAAAATGCTTAAATATCTACAGTGTAATTATCTCTTTTTAAATTGTATTATTAGGTTGTGATTTCTAGCAAGGTTGTGATTATTTCTTAATGAATTCAATAAAACAGTGTAAGGGCTCTTACTCACGCACGTTTTTACCTGCGCTCCCCTGCGTTCCGTTTTTTGGCGTTCAGCCGCAGGGGAGCGCAGGAATAGACGCATTTCATTATTTCAAATGGGGCTGTACTCACACAGGCGCGTGTAGGTGCCGAACGCAGGAAAAATGCAGCATGTTGCGTCTCAACCTGTGTTCGGCGCCTACATGTGCCTGTGTGGGTACAGCCCCATTTGAAATAATGAAATGCGTCTATTCCTGCACTCCCCTGCGGCTGAACGGCGAAAAACGGAACGCAGGGGAGCGCAGGTAAAAACGCACGTGAGTAAGAGCCCTTATACAAACAGAGTCATTTAGGAACACAATTCAGTGTGCAAAGTGAAATTTGTGGGCCGCAAATTGCCTTGGTTTTCATGCAGAATGCCAGTGTGATTGAAGCTCTGTCTGGGTTATTACATGTGAATAGTGATAGGCGAATTAGTCCCCTTTCGAATTGCCTAAATATTTGCAAACTTACGGCAAAGTGGCAAAAAATTAGCAAAACGCGAATTTCAACACCGGCGACACAGACAATTTACCGTGCATTAAAGTCAATGCAAAAAAATTTGAATTTATTCACTGGCATCGAATCACGGAAATTCACCGCAAATTTGCCTCTGGCAAATAAATTCACCCGTCACTGCAAGTGAACAAATTGGTTAATTTCTGAATTGTATCGGTGCCAAAGTTTGGCATTTAAGTGGCCTTAGCGTGTGATTATTTTGGCACAAGTCTGCTAAATCTATTGAGGCTACATGCTATGGGAGCCCTGGAATTACCTCCATGTTGAGTTTTACATTGGCTCCAGTGCACTTGTGCACAACTGAGCAGAAGAAGCAGGACAGATACAATTGGTTCTGCAAACTTATACAAAAGTGAAAGGACTTCATTTGCATGCAAGTTCTCCTAATGGCGTCAATGCAAGCAACAGTGTGCAAATGTATTCATAAATGAGTCCTAAAGTATACCATACCTCCCAACATTTTGGAAGTAAAAAGAGGGACAAAAAAGTTGGCACGCCCATTTTTGTGGCCACACCCCCAATTACCATTTAATTTTACAAAATTTGGCAGATTATGAAAGTTTGAACATATTTCTGTGTTTTTTTTTTCCAGTTATTACAGTTTTGCTAATGAAGGTGAATTGCCTGTGAGTCTAACTTTTCCCAAGGGACCTGTTATCTTATATTGTTAATATTACTTATTTGCTTATGTCGAAATTGTAACAAAAATTGTATCTTATCTGCTGCTGTAGCTATTCTAGGCTCTCTGCCAATTAAGTTAGAAACTTTGTTTCTTTTTCTGGCTGTTCAGTGCAGAGCAAAACGGGACTTTCCAGTACAAACGAGGGACTGCAGGTTGAGCTGTCAAAAGAGGGAATATCCCTCTAAAAACGGGACATTTGGGAGATATGGTATACTTGCAAATAAAACCTGTGGGAATCAAAGCAAAGCAACTTCTAAATGTACTCTGAAAAGATATAAAAGAAGAAAAAGAAAACATATCCTGTATGATTGCATCACTCTTTCAAACCCCATGAACAGGAATACAAGTAACAGAATCACTTAGATCTCCCATTGTCTGTCCAAAATCTTGTAGGCTTGAAATCGATGTTAATTGTATAGATGACATTTCAGCTGAGATGAATCAGTGGCAGGGCTATGTTATATATACGCCAGTACACAGCCCGGCTTTTGATTCGTGAGCAGAGAGAAAGAATGCAGCAGTTGTAAGCTCTGTTTGAGACATCAAAGTAACCCACAGGGACGAAAAACTGACAAAAGACAAAATATTCTTGGGAGTGTTAGAGCTGGTGACAAGGAGAAAATACACACATCACTGAGCATTTAGATATTTATACTAAACATGTTCCAAACTGTTAATCCTTTTTTCTTTTTGAAACGGTTGTAACTGTGTAACCTGAGACAGCATGCCCCAGGCTGTGCTAGTGTAGATGTTGGCATATATATATATATATACAGTATATGCATATCTGCTTCTTTCCTTTCTACAGTATTTGCTTTTTATCTCAAGTGGCACTGGATTTTTGCTACTGCATTATGTTGCCCTCTATTGGAAAAAACAGAAATAGGTATTGGTATAGCCACCATAAAATATAGAGTTTAGAGAAGTGCGCTGTGTGTATCCATAAGGAAGAAGGAGCACTGGCTCTCCCACTAACGGCTGATAACTTTATTAATCCACTTTAAAAGACACAGATCAGAGCAGGCAGGGAGAAATGGGGCTTAACGTGTTTCGAGACTCTTCATCAGGCTTCTGATTGAATTCACGGCTGACCATAACATATACACTCAGGGTACAGTTATATAGAATTTTGCATGGGCTGACAATCGCTGTTGCCTTTTTGCATTACACAAACCAAAGACCAAATCCTGTTACATTTACAGTTTATACTATGTATATGCCATCCATCCTGAGATGAGAAGAAAGAGCCCACATGGAAGGGCTCATTTACATCTGCAGTAGACAACTTGTGCTTTTTCCTGTATTGAGTCACATCTAAAACCACTTTCATTAAAGGTATGGGACCTGTTATGCAGAATGTTCGGGACCTGGGGTTTTACAGATAATGGATCTTTCTCTAATTTGAACCTCAATTCCGTAAGTCTACTAAACCATCACTTAAACACTAAATAAACCTAATATAATTAATAATTATATCTTAGTTGGGATTATTATTACAGAGAAAAGGGACATAATTTAATTATTTTTTAATTATTTGATTGAAATGGAGTCTAATGGGAGATGGCCTTCCCATAATTCAGAGCTTTCTGGATAATGGTTTCCAGATAACGGATCTTATACCTGTATGGGGCCTGTTATCCAGAATGCTCAGGACCTGGGGTTTTACATATAACGGAACTTTCTCTAATTTGAATTTCCATACCTTAAGTCTACTAAACCATCACTTAAACACCATATAAACCTAACAGAATTGTTTTGCCTCCAATACGGATTAATTATATCTTAGTTGGGATGAAGTACAAGGTACGGCTTTATTATTACAGAGAAAAGAGACATAATTTTATAAAATTTGAATTATTTGATTGAAATGGGAGAAGGCCGTCCCATAATTCAGAGAAGGGAGACGGCCGTCCCATAATTCAGAGTTTTCTGGATAATGGTTTGCAGATAACGGATTCCATACTTGTACAAATACACACTTTCATATAATTGTGCTCAGTAGCAATCAGTCTATTCCGAATTGAAGGGCAAATGCAGTTGTTTCCTTATTGACATTTCAGACGCAGCACGGACAAGTCAAATGTAGTGGTATTGCGTTCAATTCACCACCACATTGCACACACAATGACACATGAATAATGGGAAAAAACAGTGCATTGTGTGGAAAAAATGACAATTGTGTTCACAAAATGCACTTTTCTACCTGTGTCAGGGTACGAAACTGAGCACTACAGTTTGATAAATGCATGGCACATGGTTGCACTGATTGCCTTTAAATAAATTGAAATCAATGCAGTCATTCTAGTTTTTCTAAATGTGTCACTGAATTTTCCAGTGACCTGGTAGCCCTAGTCAGGGAGAGCTGTCCTAGAATAGACAGAGGCACAGAGGACCAACTTTATATTTATTCCCTTGGTTTAGAATTGAGATTTTGGATAACCTGTCGTCTGCTTTTGTCTATGTGGTGTACATATAGTTTAATTTGCCAGGGTCTTAGGGAGGCAGGTAAGGGGTATATACCCTATAAGGTTCTTTTAAATACAGCTGCCAACATTTTGCAGTAAAAACTATGATGTACAGAAAAATGTTTCTTCTGCACATAATAGAAAAAATAGCATGTCAATACAAGTTCACTGTTTTGATTTTTTGATACTACTGGACCATTTAATTTATTGGCCACCAACTGATTCATGAGTCATGAATGAAGAACTAATGATAAAGACATTTCTTTGAAAAACCCCAGTTTGTACTAAATGTTAGAGGCAGGGAAGTATGAATAAACCCATAGCTTGTGCCACTTGAATCAGTTTACATCAGCAAATCTATTTGCAATTCATACTGAATGAATTGGTTTCGACAGGTGGCCTAAATTTTTTGCTATCCTGTGAATCAAAGTCGAGTAACTTTGATTTGTTTGAATGGATGTCATCATCTCTGCTCTGTGAGCAGATAATTATAGGGATGATGTTGACATTATTTTGGTTTGCACCTGAAATAAAATAGTGACACATCCATATACAGTATCTATCTATCTATCTATCTATCTATCTATCTATCTATCTATCTATCTATCTATCTATCTATCTATCTATCTATCTATCTATCTATCTATCTATCTATCTATCTATCTATCCATACAGAACATACATACATGCTATTGTTGGGACAGACATTTTGGCTGAATAAAATGCCAAATACATGAAATACTATACTATATTGCTCACTATCAGTTAGGAACCAATGACTAGATTGCAGTTAAGCTGGGGGCATCTCTACTGAATGATGCAATTTAAAGCTTCAGCATAATTTAAAAACAACCATCTCACAACCTTGCCCCTGTGAAGTGTAAGGCTCTGCTGGGATTTGAACTAAGGAGCTTTGGGTTTATGGCTCTACAATTTAACCATTGGACTAGGTAAGCAGCCAGCAGGCTTGCACCTTATCGATCACCTGGCCTTTTCAGCCTATTCCCAGCAACAGCCTAATTGCTGGGTTGGGGTCAGCCAATCAGGGCTGACCCTGCTCTATATAAGGCCAGCCCTCCTCACCACCCGTGCCTGAGCATAGGCTTAGACTGAGCACTGAGACACTGTCCTTAGCTCTCGTTTCCTGCTCTGGCCTTTGCCTTGCTCTGTTTTATCTGCTAGTCTTACTCCAGTATGTCTTGATCCTGCACCAGTCTGTACTGTTCCAGTACTGTCTCTACTGCACTGCCTAGTCCTGTTCTGCTCTGCCTAGTCCTGTCTTTATGCCTGCACAGTCATGTCCTCTTCTGCTCTGTCTAGCCCTGTCTCTAAGCCCGCATGGTCCCATTCCAGTGTTCCATCTGCTTTGTTCCATCTAGTTGTCTACGGTCACTCCAGTCCTGTTCCTGACTCTTCACTCTCCTCACTATGATCCTGTCATTTTTCTCTCCTTGTACTGTGTGCACAAACAGCTCCTGCCTGAAGGACACCCCTTCCCACCTCTGCCTCCTCATCGCTCCTAACTTTACCTTGCATGAAGAAGCCTTAAGCCACATTGCCTCCAGCTATAACCAGCAATAAACTTGGAAATACATAGTGATACAAGCCATTAGAATTGTTTTATTGTTACATTTTTAATTAATAGAACCCCTTAGGTTATAATAAAGATAAGCGTAGAAACCTGGAATGTGAAAGAACAGCCACGCAAGTAACGGGCTAATATGTTAGATATGGGCTTTAAATATCATATGTAAGCTGATGATATCCAATTATATTTATCAACCCCTTCATAAACAGCTGAAACTGAAAATCACATCTGGCCTCCTAACTATCTCCAACTGCATAGTGAATTATCTCCTCAGGCTTTATCTGAATGACTCCTCTCAACAGTCCAATACCTTGAAGCCAAGATTTGTTCTTTCAGAGAAACTTTTTTCTTGCAAATGGCGCTTACCCCAGCTACCCATCTGGCTCATGCAAAGCCGCATACAGTCTCTGTAGAAATCCAAGGTGCTCCTGAATTTCTTGTTTCTTTCCATTATAAAGGAAAAGGATTCAAAATGCATGACAGCTCTGGTATATGCTTTGGAGGCACCAGCTAAAGTATCCTGAGGTATGAGATCTAAAAACCTTGCTACATTCTGATACTCTCTTCGTTCGTGAATCAATGTGGATGAATCAATGACACCTCAAACTAAACTTTACAAAAGCTGAACTAATCATCTTCCACCTAAACCTGGTCCTTCTTCCCCATTACTATCACCACTGATGGAGGGCACAGTAACCCTGTCAACCCTGTCAACTCAGTATATTGTCTCAGGGTAAGCTTGGACTCTCCTGACTTATGTAATATAGTGAACATCCTTTTTACAGTGCATGCTGTCATCCTATCCCACGTAGACTGCTGTAACCTTCTACTAACTGGGAGTCCCATATTCCCATCTCTTCCCGCTACAGTCTGCATTAAATACTGTGGCCAGAATTCTCCTCCTTCAAGAGAGTACAGGACCCTCCACTACTGAAGTCCTTGTCATGGATTCCTATAAAGCAAATAATTGCTTATGAAGTGCTTTTCATAAACCTTAAGGCCCTTCTTTTCTCTGCACCTCACTACATCTCTTCTCTTGTGTCTCCATATGTTCCTGACTGTCTCTTTCACTCCATTCAGAGCAACTGCTTAGTCGCATTAAAACTCCCCATTAAAACTATGGTTTCCTGCTTTAGACCTTTCTCTCTTGCTGCTCCTTACATTTGTAAAGCCTGCCTGAATTCCTCCTGGGAGAAATCTCCCTCAATCTCTTCAGAAATAAACTTAAAGACTCCATCTTGGAGCACTCACATTATACCTGACCCAGTTCTGACACATGGAGGCCCATTTACTATTGGTCGAATACCAAGGGTTAATTAACCCTCGATATTCAACCGTCGAAGTAAAATCCTTCAACTTTGAATATCGAAGTCGAAGGATTTACCGCATTTCCTTCGTTCGATCGTTCGTAGGAAAAAACGTTCAAACGAACGATTCGATGGATTTTAATTCATCGATCGAACGATTTTCCTTCGATCAAAAAAAGCTAGGAAAGCCTATGGGGACCTTCCCCATAGGCTAACATTGGTGCTCGGTAGGTTTTAGGTGGCAAAGTAGGCGGTCGAAGTTTTTTTTAAAGAGACAGTACTTCAACTATCGAATGGCTGAACAGTCGAATGATTTTTAGTTTAAATCGTTTGATTCGTAGTCGTAGTCGAAGGTCGAAGTAGCGAATTCGATGGTCGAAGTAGCCAAAAAAATACTTCGAAATTCAAAGTATTTTTTATTCTAATCCTTCACTCGAGCTAAGTAAATGTGCCCTTATAGTGCAGTGTCAACTACTGTAATGTGTAGCACATAATATCCTCTTATTTCTGTGTGCAATCCAATTATATTGTGGACATGTGTTCTTCCCACTTACATTGTAAGCTCTATGGGGCAGGGACCATTTTTTGTATCTTGAATACTTAGCTCTTAATGTTTAATGCAACTGTACTTTTTCTCCTGTACAGTGCTGCATACATAAGTAGCACTATATAAATAAAAATATACATACATATTTTGAATCCTGGGGATTTGATTACGAGTCTTCCCGTAATTTGGATCACCGTGCTTGGGTAGGCCCATTTATCAAAAAAAAATTGTGTGGTTTTGACAGTTTTTGAAACCATGAAAAAATAAAAACAATGGCAAAACAATTGAAAACCACAAATGTCAGGAAATTTATTAAAAGATCTGATAAATTCCAGAATATGGGACAATGCGGCACACACGGTATCCTGCATACAGCAGAAGGAGAATATTTACAAGATCTCAACGTTCTGGTACTATACCCCAGAAAGACTTCACAAGCTTTTCCCTGACCACTCTCCTCTCTGCTGGAGAAATTGTGGTGTCCAAGGTTCTCAGTTACATATTTTTTGGGATTGTCCATTTATACAGCCCCTCTGGAGGGACGTTCAGGACCTTCTCTGCTTGTTACTCTCCCAACCAGTGCCATTAGACCCGATAGTATTTTTGCTGGGCAAACCCTTGCCAAGGATTCACAAGAGTGGACAAGCCCTTGTTAACCAAATATTGACCGCCACTCGGTTAACCATTGCTGCTAAATGGAAAAGCCGGACGATTCCCACACTGACTGAGATTATTAACAGGGTGAACAGCAACAGGTCTTTCGAGGCTAACATAGCCCACCTCCAACATAAGACAGAACAATTTCTCAAAATTTGTTCCGTATTGGACCTTCGAGGTATGGCGCCCGCCCTGCCCCACTAAGTTTTTCTGAGACCATTTCTGAGCTCCCTAACATTTTTCTTATCTGCTCCTTACGCCCTCTCCGCTGCTACAGCTTGAACCTGAACCCGAAGTGCTATAATTTGAATTATTACTGTTGTACTTTCTACTTGATATTTATTTTTCTTATAGCTGTTCTTCGTGTTTGTATAATCCATGTCTCGCCTTTCCTCCTGGATTTGCAAGCATTTTTTGCTTATTGACATAGATCTGGTAGCTGGCCATAACGGCCCTAGCTCTTGGTGATTTTCTTCTTGATACATTGTATTAATCGGCAACTGATGTCTATTATGATGTTTTGAGCTTTGTAAAACTTTTAAACCTGTCAATAAAAAATAAGTTACAAAAAAAAAGATCTGATAAATGATATATGACAAATGATATATGATAAATGATATAAAAAGCACAAGCTAAAAAAATCTGAACATACGAATGCCTTATATAAAAGTTTTTGTACTAATCAAAACAGATTTTACAAGTGAAGGACAGCTCCCATTTTATTTCTACATGACTTCTGCAGCTTTTCTATGACATATTTTTGTATTATATAGTTTTGTGGTTTTTACCCTTAATAAGTGACAAATCATTCATAAATTTGAGTAATAATAAATAAGAGTGTAAGCGCTAAAAAGCAGGGCTAGTTTAAGTCCTTGGGTAAAGAGCCAAATGGTAGGGTCCATCATTCTAAGCAAGGTTAGACAAACCGCACACCTTACAAGCCCCGCAGTCTTATCCTGGTGCTCTGTGATAGAGGAATGGCCACATCACATCCAAGGTTTGAAGAAATTCACAGGCACACAGGAATTGGGATAGCAGGGCAAGCCCTTGCAATTTTATTAATGCAGTGGTGCAACGTTTCGGGGACACGCCCCTTTGTCAAGGATCCATCATTCTGCCAAGTGCAGTGCGGCAAAATTTTTTTAAACCATGCCCACTTTTGACCACACCCCTAAATACAACACCCATTTTACTGCAACTCAACTCAGATATGTAAGTATAATTACTATACAAAATGGATAATGTGCATATTAACCCCAGACATGCCAATATAATTCCTAAGTAAAATGGACTTGCACAAGTAGAATACCAGTAGAAAAAATGTCTTCTTTCTTGTACTCTCACAGCTGTTTTACAAGCTCCCTCTCTGTCTGCCTGCACCATATGCTGCACAAATATCCAAGATGTCCATGCATTCCACAGTGGAAGACAGAAGATCATGGGGGTAAGTAGGGCAGTGAGAGTGGTGGCAATGGCACAGTGGGCCCTGGGCAAGTAGCCCTTTGGTTAAAGTGTCCCTGCTAAAAAGTTAAATCTGAAAATGAAAAACAATATGAACATTCGTGAACTGACCACTAGGTCTTTTAAAAACATTAAACCACAAAAAAATGGGAAAGTGTCCAACAATAAAAAGATATAATAGATTCGTTAAAATCAAGTACAAGGTATGGTTTAATTATTTGGGGGGAAAAAATCATTAAAAAAAAATAATTTTTTGTTTAAAAGAACTGGTACTATTAGTAGTATTACAATATTAACCCCTCACTTTGCCTTTATATTTGAAATATAGATGCATAAATATACAGTATATACCTTATATCTATGTTTCTAAATGTGTTTATATACAATTTTGAATAAATATTAATTTTACAGTTTCCTCTTGTAAAATAAATTAACAAAAATTATATTGACTATTAAATCAATGTGCCCTTAAAGATAATATTTTAGATTGCTTCTACTGGGGGGAGAAAAATCTTTAAAAACAACAACTGTGTTTGGAAAGAACTTGAGGCTGTTTTTGTGGAGCATTTCCCTGCTGAAATAATGAGCATTGGAAAAGCCTGAAGAAATGATATTCTGGATTTGGTGTTCACAGTTGGGAAGTTAGGTGGAAAATAACTTTAATTATATAAAATGACAGCTAAATGACTTGTGTAAATGAATAATCACAATTTTAATTAAACAAAGGAAATGAATTCGGGAGAAAATATGTAACAGAAACTAGAATTTGAAAAAATGCAATCGCAAGAAGTCTAATTGCTTGCTTTTTTTGTTGATCTGTTTATTTAAATGTTAAATCTCAACTGTAATATAAGAAGCACAACTCTGAGTCTTGTTATGTTAGTTATGTTTGTAAGAGCATTTAATGGGTCTTAGCTAAACTGCATATGCTCCTTGTACCCTCAGCTCAATTAAAATAATATTGACAAGTATGCCTGTGATTAAAAGCATTGCTATTAGACAGAAATTATATTTGCAGCACCTGAGAAGAATGTTTTTTATTTTTTTTTTCATTTTTTATTTTTTTTGTAAACCTATTCAACATTAAACATTTAGGTAACTTAAACCTATACAGCATTGTTCTCGGTTCCTGGGGTGCCAGGATATTAAGTAAATTGAACTATTTTCCCTTCCCCTTCCTGTATCCATAACTATCTTATTACTCAATCAAGTTCTACACTGGTAATGCCTATTAAAATTAATATTTAGGATTCTTACAGGAATGAATGAAACAACCATTACAGAGTGCTTTTCATAAGCAGAGAATGGGCATGGAGAAATTAACAAAGAATGGGTGGTGACAAGTACAAGAAAATACTGCAAGAGAAAAATTTTGGGTGCCTAAATGTCCTATGATGGTCCATTATGAAAATTGAGGTACACAAGTGTGATCCAAGTATCCCAAACAACCTGTAGCAAATTTGTAGAGAAATAAGCCAAAAATACCCATGAAATGGTAACTTCTTGCCCCCACAAAAAAAATGTGGCGAGTTTCAATGATGATTAATATAAAACACTCAAATTCATGTACAACCTTAAAACATTCAAACAGAAATGGTAGAGAAAATTTGATAGGAAACATTAAAATCTAAAAATCTGAAATTTTCTCACTATTTTCTGACCAAATCCACACTGACTTTTTACCCCTATTTATGAATACATTTTCATGAAAATGTCTTGCTTGGGAAAAACCCGATTTTGTGAAAAAAAATCTGAATCATATAGGGTTTTTTTTTTTTTTGGATTTGTTGCCGAAAACTGTGACTTTTTCAGGTTTGATGCCCAAAACCATGAAAATTTAAAATTATTGAATGAAAACCAACCCAGATCAGGATATCTTCTCTTAACACCATCGGGAAATACGAAATAACGGACTTTAAGGGGCCGATTCACTAAGGGTCGAATATCGAGGGTTAATTAACCCTCAATATTCGACTGGGAATTAAAATCCTTCGACTTCGAATATCGAAGTCGAAGGATTTAGCGCAGATAGTACGATCGAACGATCGAAGGAATATCCTTCGATCAAAAAAACTTAGGAAAGCCTATGGGGACCTTCCCCATAGGCTAACATTGAGTTTGGTAGGTTTTAGATGGCGAACTAGGGGGTCGAAGTTTTTTTTAAAGAGACAGTACTTCGACTATCGAATGGTAGAATAGTCAAACGATTTTTAGTTTGAATCCTTCGATTCGAAGTCGAAGTCGTAGTCGAAGGTCGAAGTAGCCAAAAAAACACTTCGAAATTCGAAGTTTTTTTACTTCGAATCATTCACTAGAAGTTAGTGAATCGGCCCCTAACAGTATGACAAATAAGGTCCAAATCCAAAAAAGATGCACAGCATTAGGCAAAAAGAAATCTTGCTGGTAGATAGATGGAATAGGCCACCACAATCTTTGCTCCTAAATTTGTTGGGGGGTTGTAAAAGAAATAGGTTAAGGCTGAATTAAATTAGGAATTACAAAGAAAATGGGTAGTAAAAATTGTCCTGTTTCTATATCCTTTTTCCAGTTTGCTACCAATAACATTGTATTAATAGTGATGGGCGAATTTGCGCCGAAAAATTTGCGAAATTCGCGAAACGGCGACGCCGGCGTCCGTTTTTTCTAAAAAAAAAATTTGACGCCGCTGAATTTTTTGACGCCGGGCGTCTTTTTTTTCTGCGAATTTTCGCAGGCGTTTCGCGAATTTATTCGCTGGTGGCTAATCGCGCAAATTCGCCCATCACTATGTATTAACCATGAGTAATCTCTCCAGTTTGCTATCAGTAAAATTGTAATAACCATAAGTATTCTCTCGCTATCAACCTCCTTCATAGAGATTACTTAATTGTTCCCTGTAAATTATTGTTAATGCATCTGGATTGCCAGCAATACATGTCCCAAATAAATAGACTCATAAATTACATCTTCACAAGAAGCTCTTTTCGAATTTACAGTTTATTGAAATGTTGTTT
Source organism: Xenopus laevis (assembly GCF_017654675.1). Lineage (NCBI taxonomy): Eukaryota > Metazoa > Chordata > Amphibia > Anura > Pipidae > Xenopus > Xenopus laevis. The sequence goes on along the minus strand of NC_054382.1, from coordinate 121,921,765 downwards.
AAATGACTAATCCCAAGCATAGGAGTGCAGAGAGCCGTCTATATCTATTCCTTCTGCAGTTAATGATTAGCTAATTTGTCCTTTGCAGTTTCCAACTGGCAGATCTTACCTATTACTACTGCCAGTTAACTAGTTCTTCATGTGCTTCAGCTGACAATTAACAGCTTCTTCCCAGCAACTGTCTAGTTTGGTTCATGAGTGGGTGAAATTAGTTTGACGTAGGAGTTGGTCACAAATTAGAAAGAGGCCAATGATCGCCAACATTTTTAATATCCTGTAAATTGATTCCTTTAGTATTATACTCCTAAATGGCACAAGATTAGTGTAAAATTAGGCTATGGTTTACATTAAATTAATTTGAACTGGGGAATCCCAAATTTTATGACGTTTATTAAAATTGTGACTTCTAGAAATTATTTAACAGATTTGAGCACCATTCTGTTCTATGGGGTGTTAGGGCTCAGTGGCAGTGACAGTCCCCAATGGAACTGTAATGTCAGGATTAAGGATAGTGAAAAATATATTTTCTGCATTATAGCAAATGGTTTCAGGGTAGAATTTAGATTATTAAACCACGAAACGATCACATAAGATTGATAGTTTCAAGTAAAAGATTAATTTCATTAATTGAATTCAATGAAGCAAATATTTCTTAACAAATTTAAGATATTAGAAGTCAAACAACAAACCAGAGATGTCCAATATATGCCCCCTAGTTATTCTGAAACTTAAAGGGTTACTATCACAAAAATTTAAATTTAATATACCTTCATAATGAAATAAGAAACTTTCTAAATACAATCAGTTAAAAATGTTGTACCATTTCTGAAATAATCATGTTTATTTTCACTATCCTCTCAGCATCCATTTTTCTTGATTCTCAAGAAAAATGTAATTTCAGAAACGATGCAGCATTTTTAATTGATTTTATTTAGAAAGTTTATATTAAATGATCATTTTCATTATAGTTCCCCTTTAAGTTTCTGTTTGATGCCAATTGTCTTCTGGAAGATAATGGGTGTTATCCATTCAGATGGGCCCCCTTTGTTTGTACCAGACAGAGTTTAGCACTGTAATCAAACAGCAGGTTAAAATGGAAAACAGTGGTCTCTTCAGCGATGAACTAAATACAATAATAAAATCAGTTTATTAATTCTCTGCCTTAGTGTTGCCAAAAATATATAGATACATGATCATGTATTAGCAGTGTAGTACTTTTAACATTAAAAACAGCTAAAATAAAGTTTTATCTTGAGGAATTAAAGTTGCACAATATTATACAAAGGGGATAATAATCATCTTCAGAATTCCACTCTTTTTCATAACATTAATTTTATTAGATGTGGCCCAAAGATGACAATTGCTTTCAAGTCATTCGAAGATAGAGAGGGCATACTAATTTAAGTCTGCTTGAAGATAATATTGAGTGAAAAAAAGTAATTCATAAAACTGTGACTATTTCTCTAAATTATTTAATAGATTTAAGTGCCAAATATCTCTTGCATGTGTAATTTATGCCATCGCTTTTGACCCTTAATAATCTATCAACTCCAAAGAACATAATGTCTCAGACAATGAGCAACCGTCTTTAGGGCCTCAGTCTTGTTAGGGGTGATGGTTAGCCTTTGGTGGGTTCTACTTTTTTTGAATTATGGGAAGACTCCCATTTTATTATTTTAGATATTATTTGAATCCAAATAATCCAAGTTTTTTTAGAAATTACTTTGTTTTTCTTTATAATAATAAAATAATATCTTGTACTTGATCCAAACTAAGATATAATTAATCCTTATTGAAAGTAAAATCAGCCTATTGGGTTTATTTAATGTTTAAAGGGATACTGTCATGGGAAAAAAATAGTTTTTTTCAAAATGAATCAGTTAATAGTGCTGCTCCAGCAGAATTCTGCACCGAAATCCATTTCTCAAAAGAGCAAACAGATTTTTTTTCTATTCAATTTTGAAATCTGACATGGGGCTAGACATTTTGTCAATTTCCCAGCTGCCCCATGTCATGTGACTTGTGCCTGCACTTTAGGAGAGAAATGATTTCTGGCAGGCTGCTGTTTTTCCTTCTCAATGTAACTGAATGTGTCCCAGTGGGACATGGGTTTTTACTATTGAGTGCTGTTCTAAGATCTACCAGGCAGCTGTTATCTTGTGTTAGGGAGCTGTTATCTGGTTACCTTCCCATTGTTCTTTTGTTTGGCTGCTGGGGGGGGAAGAGGGAGGGGGGTGATATCACTCCAACTTGCAGTACAGCAGTAAAGAGTGATTGAAGTTTATCAGAGCACAAGTCACATGACTTGGGCCAGCTGGGAAATTGACAATATGTCTAGCCCCATGTCAGATTTCAAAAATGAATATTAAAAAATCAATTTGCTCTTTTGAGAATTGGGTTTCATTGCAGAATTCTGCTGGAGCAGCACTATTAACTGATTTATTTTGAAAAAATTTTTTTTTACCATGACAGTATCCCTTTAAATACTTTTCTAGTGGACTTAATGTATGAAGATCCTAATTACAGAAAGATCCATTGTTTGGCAAACCCCAGGTCCCAAGCATTCGGGATAACAGGTCCCATTCCTGTATTAAATTAACTGATTAACTGGAGGCCTGTGGGCCAGATATGTCTCCCACTCTGCTCAATCAAATCCATAGACTGCTTTTTATTATTTTAAATACAGTAGTTACCGGTTAAATGGATCCAGTCTTAGCTGTAGAACATGGTTCTGAATGTCATTGAACAAAGTAATCTAAATCTAACTGGGGGCCTGCAGACCAGATATGCCCTTCAAAGAATTTTTATGTATCCCAATCTGCTCAATCAAATCCATAGACCTCGAATTTGATATACAATTTTAATATAATCTTACCCTTGAAAATGGGACATGAGAAATATTTGCCTCACAAAAAGTTCGACAGCTCTGATCTAGATATTTTGGCCAAATGGCTCAGCATTCCCCACCATGTCACTGAATGGTATGCTGTAGCACACTGCATGATTTGAAAATCCTTGTTATATTGTCTCCATAACTTATTTTAAAAAAAATGTGAAAAAATAAAAGATCAGATTGAGCTAACTTAAACCTGTTTAGATGATCAATGAGAAGTGTATCCTCTGCATTCAAGCAAGGTTAAAGGTAACATTTAGTTTTTCCATGATTTTGGACCAACTTAAGGGAAAATGCACTGAAAATTATGCAACCATCTTATCAATTTTTATTGCGGCTTTGCATGATCCTGATTTAGGAAGGATTTAGGATGAATGATTGGCAGTGCTCAGTTTCTAACTTTCAAAATAATTGTTACAAAAAATTAGGGGGCAAATTCATCAAGGGTTGAATATCGAGGGTTAATTAACCCTCAATATTCGACTGGGGAATATACTTCGCAAATACTTCGATCGATCGATCGATTGATGGAATAATCGTTCGATCGAACTATCGAAGGGATAATCGTCCGATCAAATGATTAAATCCTTTGAATCGAATGATTCGAAGGATTTTAATCCAACGATCGAAGGATTATCCTTCACCAAAAAAAGTTAGGCAAGCCTATGGGGACCTTACCCATAGGCTAACATTGAGCTCGGTAGCTTTTAGGTGGCAAACTAGGGGGTCGAAGTTTTTTCTTAAAGAGACAGTACTTCGACTATCAAATGGTCGAATAGTCAAACTTTTTTTAGTTCAAATCATTCGATTCGAAGTCGAAGTCGTAGTCGAAGGTCGAAGTAGCCCATTCGATGGTCGAAGTAGCCAAAAAAACACTTCAAAATTCAAAGTTTTTTTTCTTCTATTCCTTCACTCCAACTTAATGAATGGGCCCCTAGGTGTTACTACTACCCCTTGGTCAAAATATGTAAGCTTACATGCCAAATCAAGGGTGCTTATGTGATTTACTCAATTCTGATTTTCCATAAATATTTACTAATTGTGGTTAAAAAAATTGTGACAGGAAAAGTCACAATTGCAATTAGTCTTTTCCCATGTGTACTTTATAGTTATTTTTGTGCCCCTATTTTAATAGTTACAACTGCTTCAAAGCAAAAAGGTTAACTTCTGCTCACTGTTTGCCCAAATTTTTTCATTGGTCAATTGGTAAAATGATTTAAATCAAATGAGCCATAAGAGGCACATTTATCAAAGGTCGAAATTCACTTTTTTAAAAACTCCCCTAAATTTCCATAAATTTTAAATTTGACCAATCAGAATTTATTAAGAAAATCGAATTTTTTAAACTCGGATGAATGGAATTGACCCAAAAAATCTAATTGAATTTGAATCAAATTTGATTAAAACCTAAAAAACTCGAATCGAGTTTTTTAAATTTTAATCAAATTTAATGGAAATTTAGGTTGAAATTCGAAATTCATTTGCAAAAACAAATGAAATGCGAGTTGCAGGTGATATTTTTCCCAGCACTAAAATGACGTTAGTATGTAATCCTTTTTCCGCAAGCCTGCAGCACTACCTTTATGCAACCCACTGTGGGAAACCTTGAATTACTGCCTTATTCAGGGTGATGTTAGGTTTACATTTTTAAAAACTCCCCTAAATTTCCATAAATTTTAAATTTGACCAATCAGAATTTACAAATCTAATCTAATTGATTTTGAATCAAATCTAATTGATTTTGAATCAAATTTGATTAAAATTTAAAAAACTTGATTTGAGTTTTTTCTCCTAAACAAATTTGAACGTCATAAAGTCTGCAAAAAACTCAAAATTGATCTGTGGACCTCTCCCATTGACTTAAACAGCAATTCGGCAGGTTTTAGGTGACAAATAGTCGAATTTAAGTTCTTAAAGAGCCAGAGTATAATAAATCAAATTTTGAAAGACTTGAATAAAATGTGAATAACTCCCTAGTCAAATTTGACCATAAAAAAATTGTAAAATTTGAATTTCGAACTCGAATATTCAATTTGACCCTTGATAAATCTGCCCCCAAATGTTACTTGTTGACTAATTAGGGGACCTGCTATCCAGAATGCTCAGGACCTGGGGCTTTCCAGATAAGGGATCTTTCTGTAACTGGATCTCCATACTTTAAGGGGGCTATTTATTAAAGTCTGAATGCTAAAAACTCAATAAAGTCATTATTTTTGCTAAAAAAAATTTTGTAAATATTTAATATACCCCCAAGGATGTAAAAAGTCAGAATCTGAAAATCCACCATCTTAGACCAGCTGAGGTTGTATATAAGTCAATGGGTGAGGTCCCTATACATTTTGGAAGTTTCTGTGGTCTGGAATGGAATTCGCCTGAAAATCCAACTATTTCGGGCTTTTCGGGAAAAAATCCAAAAAACTGACATTTCAGGAAAAAAAAACAAAAAATTGTTTGATTCAGGAAAAAAACTTTTTTTCAAGTTTTCACTCGATTGATTAAATCAAGCTTTTTTTTAATAATAAATAAGGTCAATTGAATTATTTAATTAAAATTAAATATATCTATCCTTCGCATATTCTGAGCTTTCTGGATAATGGTTTTCTGGATAACAGATCATATACCTGTACTATGTGGCACATTGATTTAAATGATATGCTTCTAATTACTATCTGCAAAGCCTATTTAAAGGGGGGTGATATTAACCTTTTTAGTTTAATGTAGATAGATACATGTTACAGTCTAAGAGAAGTGAGCACAATTCTAACACCACAACATATTGAAAAAGAAGTCCAACTGCAAGTTGTTTTAGAACATCTACACCAAGGCATTCCTTGTAATGTGGAATGTGTTGGCAGAGGTTCTCAGTCAATTGGTTCTTCTAGAATGACGTAGAAACCTCGGCCATATAATGAACTATGTTTACCATGTTTAACCTGTTGCTGTGGCTTCCTCTTGACACTTTCTCCTGACCCTACTTTCTCATATTTGTATAATTTATTCTTATATCTATTCAAGCGATGCGTCCCTTTTTTTAAAAAAAAAGTTATAAGATTTTTTTTTCTTTTTTAGAAAAATGTGTGCATCAAGACAAAGGTATTGGGATGGCACTTTTGTCTGACAGGGTGGTATTTACCGCGCGTATTTGATGGCTACTATTTTTATGTTCAGTGAGTTTCCATCAGTCAATCAATGATAACAAACGTTTTGGAACTTTATAGAATACTGTAGATATTTTATTTGTGAAGGTTGTGTTGAGATCATTATAACATAATTAGAACCCTTGGGATACAGGGATTGTCATCTGCAGTGGGTGGTACTGTAAATATCAACATTGTGTGACCTTGGAAAACACACACTTACTCCATTACATGACAAATAATCAATCTCTATTTCCTTTCTAAAGCTTAGTGGAACTTTCCACACTTAAATAAGGAGCATTTGAGCACAACATACTAGTAGGAAAAAATGTCTACTGATTTGTAGTAAGCAGCTTTGATTTCAATGCAGCTGATGTCTCCCCAATGATGGTTTTTTTATCATGTAAACAAACATTTTTTTTAGTACATGTTCATTAAAACAATGTAATCATCTGAAGTTTCTAATTAAAAAAATGAACATACAAATTTTAATTTTTGTTTAACTGCGTTTGCAGTTTATCACCAACACTTTCACATTATGAATAAGATTTGTATAGAAAAATAATCTGAATTATAGTTTTATTTGCCTACAGTAATACTGTTCTGAATTAGAAATTGCAGCCTGCATTCTTGTACAAACTGTCAGATTATATGTAGTACTCATAAGCAAGTGGACATTTCTGCTAACCTAAATACTGAAACTATTTTGTATAAGTTTGCCAAATAATGTAATATGTTTAATCTTGCTAGGAGTCATGAAGGTGTTAAGTGAAAAATTGTATAACCCACGATGTTTTTGCACGTTGTGCACTGTCTTGCAGGTATAAGAACTGCTGCAAGTATCTGCATTATAAAACACCATGTTCTATATTGTTAAAGGTCTCACAAGTTTAAGGGATACTGGGAAATTTTGAATTTTTATTTTTCAAAATGCATGTTAATAGACTTTTGCACTGCAATCCATTTTTCTAAAAAAGCAAACATATATTTTTATATTTAATTTTGAAATCTGACATATTGTTAGTTTCCCAGGTACTCCCAGTCATGTGACTTGTGCTTTGATAAACTTCAGTCACCCCCACCATTCCCCCCTCACCCCAGCAGACCATCAGCAGACAAATGGGAAGGTTACTAGATAACTGCTCCCTGGTAGATATAAGAACAGCACTTAATAGTAAGAATCCATGTCCCACCTTCAGTGGGACATTGATTAGGAGAAACAATAGCCTGTCAGAAAGCAGTTCCATAGTACAACATTGTCTCTTTGCAAAACCATATGACCTGGCAAAATTACCTAGGATGGCTGCCTACACACCAATATTGCAAATAAACCAAAAAAATACACAGAATCACTTTAATGGGCACCAGAAGTGCAGGTTGCAATGGAGCCCTAAACTTACCAGGCAAGCAGTAAGGACCAGAGCCCAGCCAGATCATGGACACAAGTGCTTTCTAAATAACCATTAAATGCTACACATTTCTGCTTTTTAGTGCTCCTGCACTTGTATCCTCTGTAAAAAAGAAAGTTGCCCCTTTGGCATTCAAATGCCTTTTGTGGTTCAACATTTAGCCAGCCTCTGCCCCAATAAGCAATATATAAAAAGATTGATGTATTAGTTAGCTTCTTGTAGTTCCAAGAATATTAAATTCAGCACATTAAATGCCCTATACAGTATGTTACCAAAATGTTACCTTCCAGGAATATCTAGGAGAACAGATATATATATTCTTCCGAACACCCTTAATTTAATATGCTTAATACAAGATTAACTGTGGCCATGCATTTGCGCCCAATCCATCAAAGCAAAATTGCACACGTGCAAAAACAAATGAAATGCAAGTTGCAGGTGATATTTTTCCCAGCACTAAAATGGCGTTAGTATGTAATCCTTTTTCCGCAAGCCTGCAGCACTACCTTTATGCAACCCACTGTGGGAAACCTTGAATTACTGCCTTATTCAGGGTGGTGTTAGGTTCAAGGTTCCACAGCATCAATAGGCCCACTTGGGCACAACAATATTGAAGTGCATGGAGTATGATTGGAAACAAATAACTGGATGTATAATGTATATGGCATCACTTTTAGCCCTTATTTAGGACCATTTTAGCGAGACCAGACTTGTGGATGAGTACCACTGCACTCCAAGACAATAGAGATCCATGAATATAAAAGAGATCATTTGCAGCTGCAAGTGTATTCACAGTCATTCAAATCTCCCCACAGTTGATGCACCAAAAATAATACCATTGCTTAACAGTATTTGCATAAAAACGGATAAGTGATCTTCCATGTACTCAGATAGTCTGTCCTGCTCTTCTTTTCTGAATTGAGAATATTGCACCCATTGATATCTATAAATCACAGGGCTGATCCTATCAAATGTGGGGCCCAATTGGGACCATGTTGGCGTATCAGTAGTAAGAAGCAGCAGATTACAGAAATTAGAGATAAATAAATGATGTTTTGAGAGACTTCATGCTCCTCTGTCATTGTATTGTTTAGTGATCATTTGAAGCTCATACAACAAAGGACAGATAGTTTGTAGCTGCTATTAGCGATGGGCTAATCTATGCAGTACTGCTTTGCTGAAAAATTTGCGAAATGCATTGAAGTCAATGGGCGTCAAAATAATTTTGATGCATGTCAATTTTGACGTGAGCAACAATTTTTATACGCACAACTATTTTGTCCAAATTCATTAAAGTCAATGGGTGTCCGAATAATTTTGATGCACGTAAATTTGTATGCACAGATGCACAGCAATTTTTTTCTGATGCACCGTATTTTTCGCTGGTGAATTATCACCGCAGTTTCGCCAATTAATTCACTTGCAGCAAAACACAGAGATTCACAGCAAATTTGTGACTGGTGAATTTATTTACCCATCACTAGCTGCTATATCTTTCAGTGATAGAGTGGCATTCAAAAAACACATCCCTACATTTCAAGGACTATACTTATGGTGACTCAGTAGTATGATAAAAAAAAGACAGGCTTCATGCAAAATATTTCTCTGTGCTGGTTAAAAAAGCAATGTAAAAAAAAACCCTTTGGCAGTAGGTAAGTCGTTTAATATACTGATCAACATGTGATATGAATTGGAACTTATATATTTATCCCCTAATATTAATAATATAACTATAAAGTAAGGCTAAGAAGTTATACTTAGTGATAGGCGAATTTATTCTGCAGGCGCAAATTCACGGCGAATTCCCACGTCAAAAACAAAACACCGGTGCCATTTCGCAAATTTTTCACCATTTCGCAAATTTCGTGGGAAATTCGCAAATTTGTGAGCAAAGCGCAACACCCCAAATTCGCCCATCACTAGTTACACTCTGCAACATAAAAGTCAGTTTGTCTTGCCTGAAAAAAATGCTCATCTAACAGGTGTTGGTACAGAAAAGTCAAATTATATTTTAATTAAATTAACTCTCGTTTGCCAATAAGTAAATCTGGACTGTCATGAATAACTTAGTGGAGGAGCAGCTGAAGATCTGTTGATGTAACTAGAAATGTAGCCTTCGTTCTTGTGGTGTGAATGTTTTCAGTGAAACCAAGATTAATGTTTTCCTCGCCGTTGACAATGCCAAAAACTGAGCTTGTTATCTTGATTATCTTTGGATCACAAAACATTAATTTCCTTTTCTATTTGATATTAGCCGTAATTGCAATCATCATCTGACAGTACTGCCCCGTACTTTGCATCAATGTGACATTATTTCAAACATAACTCAAAGAGAAACTTTAGCTACCCCCAAAGCTGTTTTTGCTTTTACTCATAAAATCATATTTCTTAGATCATTTCTGGCTAGAACCCATTATTGATCTATCATGAGTATGTCATATGATTATCTTATGGATTAAAGGCTCTGCCCACACTAACCTCTGGCAATTTACTTTATTATTCCTCCGTCCATGTTAGCATTCCCTATAGCATTTTTCATTAGTCTAATGCAATATTTATTTTAGAATACACATACAAGCTGGTAAACTGTATCAGTGTCCACATTACAAAACACAAAGTGTCCAATGATAGGTGTCAGAAGGTCTTAAAGTAAATAACAATTTGTTAAACAGAAAGCAGCAAATACCGCTCAGTACAGTATATTAAATGTAGTAGGTACAGTGGCACAACATACACCAAGTTGGGGTATTAGACACCACTTGTATTTCTCCCAGTGTCTCAGGTGCCTCAAGGGATTAGTCCTTACCATCCCATCAGTGATCTCCTTAGTGGAGCATTGAAGGTTCTTTCTAGTTACCTTGTCTATGTACTGTAATACTCTTGTAGTGTTCAATTACAGGATTTACTGTCTACTATGTATACCTTGCCTTGTTCACAGGATCCTTTTCTTTAACGTCACTAAGGCTCTTCCTTCTGTAAGAATCTGTAGGTCCAGCCCCTCCAACAACATCCTCTCGCTCTTGAAGTGGAACACCAAAGATGAAAGATGGTTCACTCCATCCCTGAGTGTATAGGTACACTTACCACCCCCAGGGCTTACAGTAGGTAACATCTTACTGGGTCTTCCTAAGCCAGTAGGACTAGAATTTTACTAGTCCAACTACTGTACTTCTACAACTAGAACTACTTTTTTTTATTTATCTGTCTGGCTTTTATCTATCAATCATCTATCTTATGTATCTATCTCTCCTATTCATCTATTTGTCTATATATCTACCTATTTATCAATTTATCTATATATCTACCTATTTATGAATTTGTCTATATATCTACCTATGTATCTATTTGTCTATATATCTACCTATTATCTGTCTATCATCTATTTATCTATCATATATCATTGTCTGTCTGTCTGTCTAGCATGTATCTAACTATCCATCTACCTATTTACCAGTTTATCTATCTATTTATTTAATATCTTGTAAATTATATCCTTATAAATGATGAGTACTGATGTCATCAGTTTTAAACGTTGAGTAGTGATTGTCACTGAATCTTGTGTATTAAATTAAAGAAAATTCCCCCTGTTGCAAAATATGAGGATATTAGAAGTTACCTCTGAGTTCTATGACCTGTATAAAAACGATATGTTCATGAAACTTCTTGGTAATTTATAATATCCTTATAATTTACAAGAGGGGGTACTTTATTCACTATATCATCTACTGTCTCACAGCAGAGGCAGTTTACAATTGATAAACTGGCAAATCTTTATATTTTTGCACTGGAGTAGTTATGCGTGGAAAAAACATGTTTACCAATGTGGAAACTTGTATTTGTGTTTCAGAAATTGTGGATGTTGCATTTATTCAATTTCAATTTTTCAAGTTTTTCTAATTTGTCTCTTAGCTTGTCGACTCATTAAAAATGATGAATTAAATACAGTGTTTTGTAAAATGTTATTGTTTATTCAAAATAGGAAAAGCTTCTAAAATGACACAAATTCAAATTTTTATAATTTAGTCCCTAAAGAATATTATAAGATAACAATATTTTTGTACTAAACTAACAGTATAATTTTAAACCCGATTTGGCTCCAAATAATAATACAATGAGGCCATACAATTATATATACAGAAATATTTTTTCTGTATATACAGAAATATTTCTTTTCTTTTTTCAAAAATCAGATTCTCCATTTGAAGCTATTCATCTGTGCCACCTTTTATTTTCCCCTCAAACTATTGGCTGATGAATATATGTAAAATAATACAAAGGTTGTTCATAAATGGCTGAATTCTGAACGTGATTGGTTAATTCTCGGCTCATCAGAGCATGTTGCTGAAGGAATATTGTGGCAGTTTATCAAGGCTATGCATATCAATAGCATGATGATGCTCCCTGCAGACACAGTGTAATGTGATTAATGTGTTGGCAAGCAAAGTCCATATTACTTTAATGCTGCACTGTCAGTGTCTCCAGATAAAATAAATCTTTCAATAATGAAAATTGCTGCAACCTTAACCAAGCTCTGATGCTCCCAAACAATATTATCCTACAACAGAAGGGATGAGTCAATGCATTTAATTGCTTATTTATTTATCACTTCTACCCTAAATAATGTGGGCACCTTTTTCTATGCGTTACATGAAATCAGGTGTAAATGTATTGCTGATTGATGTTACACCTCTTTTTTCTATTGCAAATCTGAAGCAATTTGCCTAATATATTGCAAGATTACAGGGTTTGAACATGTTTTTGAAAATAATTAGATTTTCTCTATTAGCTGTTTCAGTGCTCCGTTCCTAGTGCAGGCTGTTAGAGAGCATAGCTTTACAGGCCTACACATACTCTTACAGTAGCTCATTCCTGCTGATTCCTTGCATTTTATGATACTCTGAATATCTAGGCCTGAATGCTCCCTTACTCCATTTCAATTATACACTCTCTCCTTCAGATGAGTCCTCACAAAGTTGGAGGAAGTGGCCAGATGCAGCTGAACTGTAACTCTCAAACACATAGGGGCAGATTTATCAAGGTTCAAATTGAAAATTGAAAAAGTAAAAAAAATTAAAATTTCAAGCTATTTTTGTGTACTTCAACTATCGAATAGGCCAAAATTCTATTTGAATTCAAAAAAAATGTAACTATTCGAATATTGAAATTTATCATGTACTGTCTGTTGATCATTCACCATCTAAAATCGGCTGAATTGCTGTTTTAGCCTATGGGGGACCTCCTAGAACCTATTTGGAGTCATTTGGTGGACTTTGAAAAATAGAAGTTTTTTGGGGCACAAACTTAATTTCGAATTCGATTGAATGCGGTAAAACTTTGATTCAAACGGTTCAAATACAGCCTATTCACCCAAAGTTAATACATTTAATATTCGTATTTTTTTATTAGAATTTCGAAGTTATGGGAGTTCAAAAAAACTCCCATTCCTTTGAAACTCGACCCTTGATAAATCTGCCCCACAGAGTGTGCCAGTGGCACCCATCATGTACAATCATGTACAAGGTACTGTTTTATTGTTACATAGGAAAAGGATATCATTTTAAAAAATTTGGATTATTTGGATAAAACAGAGTCTATGGAAGGCAGCCTTTCTGGAATTCAGAGAATTTCCGGATAACGCATTTTCAGATACCATACATGTACTGTGGTGTAAAAATAAACCATGTTCTCTTTGGGGTTTACTCACACACCTCTGGTAAATATCAGTTTGCCTCAAAGGTGCTCCAAGGTGTTACGCACAGAATTTCCTACACTTGGGGGCAGATTTATCAATGGTCGAGGTGAATTCGAGGGAATTTTCAAAGTAAAAAAATTCGAAATTCAAAGTAATTTTTTGGATACCTCGCCCATTGAATAGGATACTATGACTTCGAATTCGATTCAAAGTAAAATAGTTTGAATATTCGACCATTCAATAATCGAAGTACCGTCTCTTTAAAAAAACGTTGAGTTCAATACTTTGCCAAATTAAACCTGCCGAAGTGCTATGTTAGCCTATGGGGACCTTCTACAGCATTTTTCTAAGTTTTTTGAAGTCGAAGTAAAATCGTTTCGATCATACGTTAAAATCACTCGAATCGTTCGATTCTAAATATTTAATCGTTCGATTGAACGATTTTACTTTGACCGCAGAATACACAAATTCAATGAAAAAAGTTCAAATTCAAAGAATTTTAATTCGATGGTTGAATTTCGAAGTAATTTTTACTTAGAAATTCGACCCTCGATAAATCTGCCCCTTGGTGAGAAGCACTTGAGCAAATACCCCACCCACACTTAGGGGCATATTTATCAAGAATCAAATATGTGAGTTTTGCGAGGATTTTTGAACCTCAGATAAATGAAGATTTCAAATGTTTGCATGTTTATGAAAAGATCTGAATGTCAAAACTCAGATGAAAAATTATGGGGGAAAACCTAAAATCGAGTTCAAGAAAAACTTGATGAAATATATGTTCCAAAAACATGAATTGATCGAGTTTTCCAATAAACAAAAAACATTTTTACATTCAGTTTTTTTTCTTATTAACAGACATTTGCGTTTTTGAAAATATAACTCGAGTGTGTGAGTTTGGGTGAATAAAATGTTGAATTGTGGATTTTGGATAAATCTGCCCCTTAACCTCCCTAGTGTAGCACAGGCTGCTCTTTCTAGCTAACACTCCCGAATTGTTCCAATACAGTATCTAATATCTACTTGAAACACAGAAAACAATTTCCAGTGCTGGGTCTAATCCACGCTGTGGCGTTGACCAGCTGCTGAAGAATCTCATTGTATAATCTCCTTTTTCAGCTCTAAATGGCTGCCTCCATGGCTACACAGCAACTTGTTTATATAAACTATAGTAGTACTTATCTGTTATCTACTGTGTATCCTGTGCTTGAATGGCTGCCCTCATGGCTACACAGCAGCTTGTTTAAATAAACTATAGTAGTACGTATCTGTTATCTACTGTGTATCCTGTGCTTGAATGGCTGCCCCCATGGCTACACATCAGCTTGTTTATATAAACTATAGTAGTACTTATCTGTTATCTACTGTGTATCCTGTGCTTGAATGACTGTCCCCATGGCTACACAGCAGCTTGTTTATATAAACTATAGTAGTACTTATCTGTTATCTACTGTGTATCCTGTGCTTGAATGGCTGCCCTCATGGCTACACAGCAGCTTGTTTAAATAAACTATAGTAGTACGTATCTGTTATCTACTGTGTATCCTGTGCTTGAATGGCTGCCCCCATGGCTACACAGCAGCTTGTTTATATAAACTATAGTAGTACTTATCTGTTATCTACTGTGTATCCTGTGCTTGAATGGCTGCCCCCATGGTTACACAGCAGCTTGTTTATATAAACTATAGTAGTACTTATCTGTTATCTACTGTGTATCCTGTGCTTGAATGGCTGCCCCCATGGCTACACAGCAGCTTGTTTAGATAAACTAAAGTACAGTTACTGAAGCAAACACACCAGTTAACCAGCATAGGGCAATATAACATGATATTATCATTATATAATACACAAAAGCCATGAATATCCTGTAAATTATATCCTTATAAACGGTGAGTAGTGATGTCATCAGTTATAAACGGTGAGTAGTGATGTCATTTCTGTCACATGACTTACTAAAATTTGTGTATTATAATAAATAAAGTACCCCCAGTTGTAAAATATGAGGATATTAGAAGTTACCTCGGAGTTCCATGACCTGTATAAAAACACTCGGCCTTCGGCCTCGTGTTTTTATATGGTCATGAAACTCCTCGGTAACTTATAATATCCTTATATTTTACAAGAGGGGGTACTTTATTCACTATATTAAGACCCTTTTTTGTGTTGCTGTAAGTCCCAGACACATCCACACAACACACATTAGTATCAGTCTCACCGAAACATATCTGTATGTTTTTGGAAAACGGGAAGAAATTGGAATAACTGAAGAAAACCCACACAGATAGCCAGGCACGAATTCGCGTCGAATTTGCGCGATTCGCTACCAGCGAATAAATTCGCAAAACGCCCACGAAAATTTGCCCGAAAAAAAACGGCGGAGTCCAAAAACGGACGCCGGTGTCAAAAACGGGCGCCGTTTCACAAATTTTTCGGCGTTTCGCAGATTCGCCCATCACTACACACAGACACAGGGGTATTAATCAAACTCCTTGAAGACAGCATCCAGGTTGGAATCAAACACAGAATCCAGTACTGGTATGTGCCTGTACTTGATCCCAACTAAGATATAATAAATCCTTATTGGAAGCAAAACCAGCCTATTGGGTACATTTAATGTTTACATTATTTTCTAGTAGACTTAAGGTATGGTGATCCAAATTACAGAAAGATCCGTTATCCTGAAAACCCCAGGTCCCAAGCATTCTAGTTAACAGGTCCCATACCTGTACTGTTTTATTTTTATTACACAGAAAAATGAAATGTATTTTAAAATGTAACCTTGTTTCTTAATAATGGATCTCATACCTGTTCTGGCAGCACCGCCATGTCTTTGCAGTTGCAACTGTATATATCATACACATGTGCCATAACTATTTTTTTAAGTATGAGGCAATATTTTGGATTTCCTGAACCGGTCTACAATTAAAAAAGTCCAGCTGTAATATGGGGCAGGTTTACTGCAAAGCATTTAAAGCTTAATCTATCCCTTTTATTCTGGCTTGAAGTAGTTTGGTCTTTTATATCTTACCATCTGCAACAACAAGATGTAAAAGTGCTCTGAAAAGATGAATCAAAGTCTCATAGAAAGAACATTTTACATATAATGAACTTTTATTCATGTATCAAGGTTCAGTAGCATTCAGCGGTTATACTTATTTCCCTTAGGAAATTAAATATGTTACTGTGACAAAGAATTGCGGAAGCAGAGTACAAATCCCAGCTATACAATAATAAATGTTACTCTCTCTGTATACATCAAGCATACTTCTCAGTCTCTCTCTTTAAAGAACCTTTGTCTTCATTTGCAGTAATACACAATACATTTCATTGGTAGTAATTGTGCACTCCATAACAATGAAACATTAATGAAAAAACATCAAGGATTTTGCCCTGCAATATTTCATTGTTTATCTGCATGGTTCAATTTTCTACAGGTTTTAAAAAATATGCCATTAACTAGAGGCTGAATGCTATTCTTAAATTATTTAGCACTACAAGAATGGGATCCATTATCTGGAAACCCATTATCCGGAAATCTCCAAATTATGGGGCAAATTTACTAAAGGGCAAAGTGACTAACGCTGGGGAAAATTCAAGTAGATAGGAAGAGTAGATAGGAGTTCCTAAAAAAATAGTTGAAAATTTCAACTATTTCAATTCAAGTTCCAAAAAACGCTAGCATCTTTTCCTTTTTTCAGGGTGATATGCTGCAAAAGAGCATAAGATTTTTTTGGGGTAATCGGCTTCCCCCCTACATTTCCTAATATATGGCACATAAACTATACACTGGGCTCATGTGTAGGGCATTATAACAACTCTATTTTATTTTATTAAGGTTCCCTGGGCTTGTGTAATGTAATGTATTTGCTGCTACATATACGTCCATTCAACTTTAACTTCCACCTAATGCAAATCAGCCAACGCTAGCGCAACTTTGCTTCGCTTGGCCCAGTAATGATAGGGCAACTTTGACAGCATTCGCGCCCTGGACGCAATGTTGGATTTTAGTGAAATAGCATTGTCCTGGCGAATCTACGACTGGCGAAGTGTTGCGCTGATGTTTAAAATGTATTTCCTTTTTCCCTGTAATAATAAAACAGCTTGTACGTGACCCAAACTAAGATATAATTAATCCTTATTGGAAGCAAAATCAGCCTATTGGGTTTATTAAGGGGCATATTTATCAAGGGTCGATTTTCGAATTGAAAAAAATTCAAAATTTGAATTCAAAAAGACCAACCGAAATTAAGTCAAAGTTTTTTTTGGTCGAATATATCAGCTTGTGATCAAATAGTCAGTTTTTGATCAAATAGGTCCATACTCGGCTGAATTTGAATCGAAGGAATAACGTATTAGATCAAATTTGATTTGAAATACTTCCCCAAAAAACCTTTGATTTTTCAAAGTCCACCAATTGACTCCAAACAGGTTTTAGGAGGTCCCCCGCAGGCTAGAACAGCAATTCGGCAGATTTTAGATGGCGAATGGTCGACGTACATGAGATACATGAGTACATGATTAATTTTGATATACGAATTTTTTAATTTTTTTCAAATTCAAATTGAATTTGGTCTATTCCCTAGTTGAAGTACAAAAAAAAATAGCTCAAAATTTGATTTTTTTTTTTTTCGAAAATTCACCTCGACCTTTGATTAATCTACCCCTTGGGGGCCCATTCACTAAGTTTGAGTGAAGGAATAGAGTAAAAATAGTTCGATTTTCGAATGTTTTTTTTTTGGCTACTTCAACCATCGAATTGGCTACTTCGACCTTCGACTACGACCTTTGACTTCAAAATCAAACGATTCGAACTATCATTCAAATATTCAAACATTCGATAATCGAAGTACTGTCTCTTTAAAAATTTCTTCGACCCCCCTAGTTCGCCACCTAAAACCTACCGAGGCCAATGTTAGCCTATGTGGAAGGTCCCCATAGGCTTGATAACAATTTACTGATCGAAAGATAATCTTTCGATCAATGGATTAAAATCCTTTGAATCGTTCGATTATTCCTTCGATCGTTCGATCGAACGAATTGCCCAAAATCCTTCGACTTTGATATTCGAAGTCGAAGGATTTTAATTCGGCAGTCGAATATCGAGGGTTAATTAACCCTCGATATTCGACCCTTGATACATCTGCCCCTTAGACTTATTTATCAAAGTCTCAAAATGTATCACTGTATTTTTAAAACCCACTCTGACCAAACTTCTGCACACTTTTTTACCATCTTCATCAATAAATTTTCCTGAAAAAATCTGGTCTGGGGAAAAGACTCAATAAAGTTGTGAAACAAATCTGAATTGTACTATTTTTATCGGATTTGTTACCTAAAACTACAATTTTTTGGGATTTGACTTCCGGAAACTGCAACTTTTTTGGATTATCAGATGAAAACCATGACATCTTCGGATTATTGAATGAAACCCAGTACAAATCAGGATATCTTCCAATTGTAAACGGGTCATTGGCTTCTACATGAACTCGGCAGGTCTGAGATGGAGTACTTTTTTATTCTGACTTATAACACCATAGGGGTTAAATAAATCACAAGAAAAGCGAGATTTTTTTGTTACTTAAAAATGGTGTTTTCCCCTTTAAAAGTCTGACAGATCAGATTTTAATAAATAACCCCCTTAACGTATGGAGATCCAAATTACAGAACTATCTGTTTTTAGTCCTGAGCATTCTTGAATAGGGATGTCGCGGACTGTTCGCCGGCGAACTTGTTCGCGCGAACATCGACTGTTCGCGTTCGCCGAATGTTCGCGAACGTCGCGCGCCGTTCGCCATTTTGGGTTCGCCTTACCTGGCGCTTTTTTTTGCCCTCTCACCCCAGACCAGCAGATACATGGCAGCCAATCAGGAAGCTCTCCCTCCTGGACCACCCCCACACCCCCTGGACCACTCCCCTTCCATATATAAACTGAAGCCCTGCAGTGTTTTTTCATTCTGCCTGTGTGTGCTTGGAAGAGCTAGTGTAGGGAGAGAGCTGTTAGTGATTTGAGGGACAGTTGATAGTAAGTTTGCTGGCTAGTAATCTACTTGATACTGCTCTGTATTGGAGGGACAGAAGTCTGCAGGGATTTGAGGGACATTTTAGGTTAGGTAGCTTTGCTGGCTAGTAATCTACCTTCTACTGCAGTGCTCTGTATGTAGCTGCCTGCTGTGGGCACTGATCTCTTCTGATCTCATCTGCTGACTGCTGTAATAACCCAATAGTCCTTGTAAGGACTGCTTTTATTTTCTTTTTTGTTTTTTTACTTTGCTAGTTGCTACTATAAGAGCCCAGTGCTATTAGTCTAGCAGTGTTGGGGAGTGGGACTGGTGTGCTACTGTGCTGCTCCTAGTAGTTCAGCAGCACCAACCCGAGAATTTTTTTTTTTTTTAATATACATATAATTTTTTTTTTTATTTTACTGTTCTTTAACGTGTACAGTGCTGTTTGCTGTTCTTCATAGTAGTGCACCAATAGTAGTGCACTTGTAGGCATTATTTGCCCAGTGTGTTCTTTATTTTCAAACAACTGCCATCTAGCTGTGTAAGCTTGTTCACATTCTGTCTAAATATCAATAATAATACCGTCTCCAGAAACACCACCTGAGTGACGTTTTTCAAGCAGCAATAATATATTCCGTATCCACCACTGCTGTAGTGTATACGTTGACCTTGCAGGCATTATTTGCCCAGTGTGTTCTTCAAACCACTGCCACTTTGCTGTGTGAGCTTGTTCACATTCCGTCTAAATATCAATAATAATACCGTCTCCAGAAACAGCACCTGAGTTGTTGTTGTTGTTTTTGTTTTAAAAATAATGCCAGGCAAAGGCAGGCCGCCACGCAGAGGCACTAGGGGCCGTGCTGCTATGCTATCCTGTGGCCCTAGGAAATTGCCCAGTTTTAAAAAGGCAATGACCCTGAACTCCCAAAATGCTGAAGAGGTAGTTGACTGGCTTACACAGCACACCCCATCATCCTCTACCGTTTCTAACTTTACCACAACATCCTCATCCTCCACTGCTATGGCCACCCCACGTAACACTTCCTCCACCACCGGCGCCCCTTCTTCACTGGAGTCAGAGGAGTTATTTTCACATGAGTTTCTTGAACTGAGTGATGCGCAACCATTATTGGCAGAAGAAGATGAAGGAGATGAGGACGTTACACCAGATTTAATTCTGGCAGAGAACACAACAGAGATGGACATAATGAGTGATGAGGAGGTCCCCGCTGCTGCTTCCTTCTGTGAGCTGTCAGAAGAAATTGATGCATCTGAGGAGAATGATGATGAGGAGATTGATGTTTTGTGGGTGCCCAGTAGAAGAGAGCAAGAGGAGGATAGTTCAGATGGAGAGACGGAGAGTCAGAGAGGCAGGAGGAGAATAAGACTTGGAAGAAGCAGGGAGGACAGCTCGCAGGGAACAGTAGGGCAACAACATGTATCGGCACCTGTGGTCAGCCGGCCAACGCACCCGCCATTGCCGCCAACGCCGCCAACTTCTACTGTTACCGCCAGATTGCCAGCTTCAAAAAGGTCAGCAGTGTGGGATTTTTTTAATGTGTGTGCCTCTGACAAAAGCGTTGTAATTTGCAATGAGTGCAGTCAGAAACTGAGTCTTGGGAAGCCCAACAGCCACATAGGTACAACTTCTATGCGAAGGCACATGAACGGCAAGCACAAAGCACTTTGGGAGCAACACCTCAAAGGCAACAGGCAAACTAAAAGCCACCCTCCTTCTGGTCCAGCATCTTACTGCTCTACCTCTGCTGTCCTTGACCCGTCTGAACCACCCTCCACTCCGCCTTCCACCTTGACCACCAGTTCCCATTCCCAGTCATCTGCCCCCAGCCAAGTTTCTGTGAGGCCATGTTTGAGCGTAAGAAGCCAATGTCTGCGAGTCACCCCCTTGCCCGGCGTCTGACAGCTGGCTTGTCTGCACTCTTAGCCCGCCAGCTTTTACCATACCAGCTGGTGGACTCTGAGGCCTTCCGCAAATTTGTAGCAATTGGGACACCGCAGTGGAAGGTACCCAGCCGCAATTTTTTTTCAAAAAAGGGAATACCACACCTGTACCACCATGTGCAGAGCCAAGTCACCGCATCTCTGTCACTTAGTGTTGGGCCAAAGGTCCATATGACTACTGACGCATGGTCCTCCAAGCATGGTCAGGGCAGGTATGTCACCTACACTGCCCAATGGGTGAACTTGGTAATGGCTGGGAAGCAGGGAATGTGTGGCTCAACAACGACAGTGGAGTTGGTGTCACCGCCACGGATTGCACGCGGTTCTGCCACCACCTCTACTCCTCCTTCGCTCTCTACCTCGTCTTCTTCCTCTTCTTCCTCCTCTGCTGCTGGGTCCTCCTCCTCCACACCTGTGCACCCCCAGCTCCCCCTAGGCTATGCGACGTGCCAGGTACGCCGTTGTCATGCTGTCTTGGGGATGACGTGCCTGGAAAGCAGAAACCATACCGGATCTGTACTCCTGTCATCTCTGCAGTCACAGGCCGATCAGTGGCTGACCCCACACCAACTGAAGATCGGAAAAGTGGTGTGTGACAATGGAAGCAATCTGTTGGCAGCACTGAGACTGGGCAATTTAACACATGTGCCCTGCATGGCACATGTTCTGAATTTAATAGTCCAACGTTTTGTCTCAAAGTACCCAGGATTCCAGGACGTTCTCAGGCAGTCCAGGAAGGTGTCGGCCCATTTCAGACGTTCCTATACAGCCATAGCACGCCTTGCTGACATTCAGCAGCGGTACAACATGCCAGTCAGGCGTTTGATTTGCGACAGCCAGACTCGCTGGAATTCAACGCTCCTCATGTTGGAACGTCTGCTGCAACAACAAAGAGCCGTCAACGAATACCTTTTTGAACTGGGTGGTAGGACTGGATCTGCACAGCTGGGGATTTTTTTCCCCCGTTACTGGGTGCTTATGCGCGATGCCTGCAGGCTCATGCGCCCTTTTGAAGAGGTTACAAACATGGTCAGTCGCACCGAAGGCACCATCAGCGACCTAATACCCTTTGCTTTCTTCCTGGAGCGTGTCGTGCGACGAGTGACAGATGAGGCTGTAGACCAGCGTGACGAGGAGCAGGAAGCGCACGATTTCTGGTCGGAATCACCAGAACGAACCCAGGCACCTGCTACAACGCAGGGAGAGGTGTCAGAAGTGGAGTCAGAGGAGGAAGGTGGCTTTGTGGAGGAGGAGGAGGAGGACCAACAGGAGCAGGCTTCACAGGGGGCTAGTGGTGACCTTTTGGGGACCCCTGGTCTTGTACGTGGCTGGGGGAGAGGAGACTGTGGATGATGCAGTCCTTGATAACGAGGAAGCGGAGATAGATACCTCTGCATCCAACCTTGTCGCGACTCTACTAGACCCTCGGTACAAGCATAAAGTGGCAGAAATGTTACCAACATACCACAAGTCTGAAAGGATGCTGCATTTACAAACCAGCCTGCAAAACATGTTGTACAATGCTTTTAAGGGTGATGTCACTTCAGGAACTCATCAACATTCCAGGGGCAGAGGTGCCAGTAATCCTGCCACGAGCGCACCTGCAAGGACAAAGCACTTTGGCCACTCTGTAACGTCAGACATGCAAATGTTTTTTTGTCCAAGGCAGCGCCAGAACCCTTCTGGATCCACCCTCAAAGAACACCTCAACCGGCAGGTAGCGGACTACCTGGCATTAACTGCAGATATCGACACTCTGAGGAGCGATGAACCCCTGGACTACTGGGTGCGCAGGCTTGATCTGTGGCCAGAGCTGTCACAATTTGCCATGAACCTCTTGTCTTGCCCCGCCTCAAGTGTCCTCTCAGAAAGGACCTTCAGTGCAGCAGGAGGGATTGTAACTGAGAAGAGAACTCGCCTAGGTCACAAAAGTGTGGATTACCTGACCTTTATTAAAATGAATGAGGGGTGGATCTCGGAGGGTTACTGCACGCCGGAAGACTTGTTCTGAGTTTCTGACTCCCCATGCAGCTGTCCTTCTCTGCACGCCTCATGACTCCACACACAGCTGTCCTTTAGCGTCCTCCTCCCTCCACCACCATTACAAACTAGGGTGCAAACCCTACTGGTTTAATTTGAATCCAGGTAAATCCTGAGTTTTTCTGGCCTCTGTGCTTCAGTGGCTGCGACAAAAAAAAATGAATATTTTCAGCATTTATATGGCATATTGTTTCTGGCCTCTGTGCTTCAGTGGCTGCGACAAAAAAAAAAGAATATTTTCAGCATTTATATGGCTTATTTTTTCTGGCCTCTGTGCTTCAGTGGCTGTGACAAAAAAAAATGAATATTTTCAGCATTTATATGGCATATTGTTTCTGGCCTCTGTGCTTCAGTGGCTGTGACAAAAAAAATGAATATTTTCAGCATTTATATGGCATATTGTTTCTGGCCTCTGTGCTTCAGTGGCTGCGACAAAAATAAATGAATATTTTCATCATTTGTATGGCATATTTTTTCTGGCCTCTGTGCTGCAGTGGCTGTGACAAAAAAAAATGAATATTTTCAGCATTTATATGGCATATTGTTTCTGGCCTCTGTGCTTCAGTGGCTGTGACAAAAAAAATGAATATTTTCAGCATTTATATGGCATATTGTTTCTGGCCTCTGTGCTTCAGTGGCTGCGACAAAAATAAATGAATATTTTCATCATTTGTATGGCATATTTTTTCTGGCCTCTGTGCTGCAGTGGCTGTGACAAAAAAAAATGAATATTTTCAGCATTTATATGGCATATTGTTTCTGGCCTCTGTGCTTCAGTGGCTGCGAAAAAAAAAAATGAATATTTTCAGCATTTATATGGCATATTGTTTCTGGCCTCTGTGCTTCAGTGGCTGCGACAAAAATAAATGAATATTTTCAGCATTTATATGGCATATTTTTCCTGGCCTCTGTGCTGCAGTGGCTGCGACAAAAAAAAATTAATATTGTTTGCATTTATATGGCATATTTTTTCTGGCCTCTGTGCTGCAGTGGCTGCGACAAAAAAAAAAGAATATTTTCAGCATTTATATGGCATATTGTTTCTGGCCTTCTGGTTCAGTGGCTGCGACAAAAAAAACATAATTTTTCAGGAAAGTACACATGCCTAATTTTTCAGGGTTCTGCAACAGTGGCAAAATCGCATCTTTTATGTTCACCGCAGGTGATCAATAAAGTAGACCAAAACTGGGCCCACACTGCAGAATCAGTGTTTTTTGGTTCACTTCACTGTACATTGAATTACCTCTGCCTGACCGTGCACGTGCGCACAAGCACGGTGACTGCTAAACACACCACTACAGAAATATTGCCACCAACAGGACGAACATCCTGGAGGTGACAAGCTCAACTAGTAATTAACAACTATCATTTGCTCACTTGACGGTATCATTCATTAAAGCTCTTTGCGTTTTTTTGCGTTGCAGTAAGCGCCGCGTTTCGTCTTTGCGTGTGAACAGGCTGTAACCTTTACATGTAGACGCCGGACGTTTTAAAGCATTTTATTACACAGGTTTAGAAATGTAGTGTGATTTCTGCCCTTTACAGCACAAAACGCAGCGCTGTGTCAACAATGTATTTTTCCGATACATTTTTGCCCTTGATCCCCCTCTGGCATGCCACTGTCCAGGTCGTTGCACCCTTTAAACAACTTTAAAATCATTTTTCTGGCCAGAAATGTCTTTTCTAGCTTTTAAAATTCGCCTTCCCATTGAAGTCTATGGGGTTCGCGACGTTCGCGAACCGTTCGCATTTTTGACGCAAGTTCGCGAATATGTTCGCAAACTTTTTTTCCGACGTTCGCTACATCCCTATTCTTGAAAACCCGTAGTGCTAAAAAAATTTGATCCCCATTGAACCCCATGTTCATACATAAGGCACAATAGAAGAAGGAGCTCTCTGCTACTTGCTTTACAGTAATCTCTTCTGAGAGTGTATCCATGTGGGCTGGCTGTCATTTCCTATATTGAATAAATTAGCCAATCCAATAAAGACATAGGGGCTCGTTTACTAAGGTGCAAAAAAAGGGCCCAATCCCATCATGTTTTTTTTTTTTTTAAACTTTATGCCGATTTAATTACAGTCTCTGTGCCCTACCCCCCTTGCCAGCCTCCAATTATGTATGTGTGTATACAGTATATATATATATATATATAGATATATATATAAAGCAGATTTTATTTTATAATAAATTAGAAAAAAAGTACACAGAATAGTGATGACAAGACCAAAGCACAGGGAGAGTTATTCTAAACAACAGACTACAGAGACTTGTGTTCACTCTGTGAATACAGAACTACCTGCATTCCAAAGCACTGTATTCATGAGGGTGGGGAGAGGCATGTTGGAGTTACCACCTTCCTTCCCCTAACTACCACTATCTTGATCATCATTCAGATGCACGAGTAAGGAACACCAGAACAAGGTGCAGAACACAGCTAGATCCTGGGCAGAAGAAAGAGGAAATAGCTCAACATATAATGAACTGCTTTAAGATAAGTATTCCTTAAAGGAACAGCAACACTAAAGAATTAAAATGCTTTAAACAAATGCCAATGTAATGTACTGTTGCCTTGCACTGGTAAAACTAGTGTCTGTGCTTTAGAAACACTACTATAGTTTAAATAAACAAGCTGCTGTGTAGCCATGGGGGCAGCCATTTAAGCACAGGATACACAGTAGATGACAGATAAGTACTTCTACAGGTCACAGACTGACCCCGCCTTCACCTTACTCCTTTTTGAATTGATGGATTCTGGAGCGTGATAAGGAATAATAAGAACACAGGCAAATTTCAGGTCTAAAAACCTATTACATCACAATGGGACAAGGTGTGGCAGTGGTTGGATTACTCTGTGAGACTAAAGTAAAGCCTTGCAAATTTCTTATAGTACAACCATTTCTGTATGGAAAATTACAAGAACAATTTCAGAGACATGGAACTTCACTTGTGATGAGCAAATTTTTTGCCAGGCATGGATTTGCAGTGAAATTCCATACTTCTGTGTCAGATAGAGATGGGCGAATAAATTCGCCAGGCGCAAATTCACTGTCATGGTAAAACGTGTTTTTTTTTTCAAAACACATCAGTTAATAGTGCTACTCCAACAGAATTTGCACTTAAATACATTTCTTAAAAGAGCAAACAGATTTTTTTATATTCAATTTTGAAATCTGACATGGGGCTGGACATATTGTTAGTTTCCCAGTGGCCCCAGTCATGTGACTTGTGCAAGCACTTTAGGATGGAACTACTTTTGGCCAGGCGGTTATTTCTCCTAATTTCTCCTAAATGTAACTGAATCAGTCTCAGTGGGACTTGGCTTTTACTATTGAGTGCTGTTCTTAGATCTACCAGGGAGCTGTTATCTTGTGTTAGGGAGCTGTTATCTGGTTACCTTCCCATTGTCCTGTTGTTAGGCTGCTGGGGGCGAAAGGGAGGGGGTGATATCACTCCAACTTGCAGTGCAGCAGTAAAGAGTGACTGAAGAGCACAACTCACATGACTGGGGGGTTGCTGGGAAACTGACAATATGTCTAGCCCCATGTCATATTTCAAAAAGAAATATAAAAAAATCTGTTTGCTCTTTTGAAAAATGGATTTCAGTGCAGATTTCTGCTGGAGCAGCACCATTACCTGATGCGTTTTGAAAAAAACATGACAGTATACCTTTAAATAAACCTAAAGAAACACACATCTATTTAATTGTTCTTTAGATAAAGGTTGTTCACCTTGTGTGGCGTTTTTATTATATAGACTTAGATTATTTTAAAATGTCTAACCAAAATCCAGGAAGTGTTTGATCAATATAGTAATTATAGCTATTAGCACATTTAATCTTTTTTTAGATACATTCATTTATTTCCTGTGAACCTCAGTTTATCTTATTAACGATCTCGCCATTTTAAACATACAATTAACACATAATAGTATAACATTTGATGATATTGTTTATGTCTGCCTGTCTAACAATTAAAGTATAATGCATCACCTTGTGGCCGTTTTGCATTCATAATTCAGCAGAGTAATGTTGTATAATAAGAAGCTCTACATTTGATTTAATGAACAAACTCAATTACCACTACACCAGGGATATACTGATAACAAAACCCTTAGCAAAGCAAGGATGTAAAA
This sequence comes from Xenopus laevis, assembly GCF_017654675.1. Taxonomy (NCBI): domain Eukaryota; kingdom Metazoa; phylum Chordata; class Amphibia; order Anura; family Pipidae; genus Xenopus; species Xenopus laevis. The sequence goes on along the minus strand of NC_054382.1, from coordinate 121,894,498 downwards.
TTGCCATCATTCTTTTAGAGTAGAAGATAGGACAAATTTACAAAATGTTCATTCATTCTCGGTGAGATGTGATGAGTTGGATTGTGATTGGGCACAGCAATAACATTTGCAACAAAAATAGATAACATTCCTTCTCTTTCTCTATTTCTCTCTCTTTCCATAGGGATCATTTATGGCTTCAAGTAAAATTGAGCTTGCTTTAATGGTATTCATAAAAGGCACTTGCCCCCAGCACGTATAACTACTTGCAGGAAGCACCCATGCACCGAATAATCTAATAAACAGTGCCTGAAAGTACACTCTTGGATGCAACAAACCCAGTTGTAGGGTTCCTCAACCAGTGGCTCATGAGCAAAATGTTTCTCACCAAATCTTTGAATGTTGCTCCCAGTGGCCTCAAAGCAGGTGCTTATTTTTTAATTTCAGGCTTGGTGGCAAGTTTTGGTTGCATACAAAACATGTGTACTGCCAAATAGAGCCCCCTGTAGGCTGCCAATCCACATAGAGGCTACCAAATAGCTAATCACAGCCCTTATTTGGCACCCCTGGGAACTTTTTTCATGCTTGTGTTACTCCCCAACTCTTTTTGCATTTGAATGTGGCTCACAAGTAAAAAAAGTTTGGGGATCTCTGCCTTAGTGGGTTGTGCCAATAGTTGCAATTGAATTAAGTCATGGAAATCCAATAGTTATGCCATTATTATTGCCGTGTGATGGTAGTGATCAGTGATGGATTAATGACATGTGGGACCCCAAGACTGCATCCACATAGACCCCCTACTGCTGGTTCCAGATGCATGCAGATCCAGATACACATGCACCTGAGCCCTCTAAGCCAGTTGGTTTTGGAGCCTTGTCTACCTTCTCCCAGAAGGTGTGCCCAACAGGCCCCAACAACACAAATAATAATAAATATTTTCTAGTAAAAAAATACAAAAACCTATAAAAGTCTGAATTTAGAGTGGTCCAATAGGATCAGCGCAGCTCCATTTGACTACTACAGGACCTCGAAAACTTTTACCTGGTGAGGGTGTATTAGAGGTCTTAGTGGTTCTTACACTTAATAAATTTTGAACTATTCATGTTTTTTTTCAAAAATGAGAAAACCATAAATTTTTAAAGATTTGTGGAAAAAGAAATTGAAATTTGATTGTTAGTAAATGACCCGCCTATTGTTTCAGTTGACTGAATCGGAAATCCTAAAACCACTTGCCTTTACGAAACAGGAGAGCTGATATTGATTTTCTTAATTTAATGCCCTAATTCAGGGAACCATGGATTCTGTGTTTTCCTATTTTAAAATGTGTTTATGTTCAAGACCTATCAATGAAAGATAATTAAAAATGTTTCCCTTCTCAATTTCATAGCTAAGAAGAGCAGTTGGTGGGACATTCAGTATTATCTTTAACTAGTTTTTGGATAAATATGCCATGGAATTTTACTGTAAAAGAATTATCAGCACCTTCTTGGCGGTATTCAAAGTACTCAGTAATAAAGGTTCTAAAATAGTCTGTATTGATCAAATACACCGATCAAAGTGTCTGGAAAAGTTACTTCAGCAGGAAAAGTTCTTATTGATCTGAGACACAATGTAAATATTTGATTTCAAGGGAAAATGATGTGATTAAGTGAACCAGATGCTTCAATAAGGTCTGCTACATATGAGCCTCAGAAATCAATATCTGATATACAGTATAATAGTCTCATATTTAATTAGAAACACTTTTTAATCCATAAGAACAGTTAGCTAATGTGCCAACCCACATAACAGATATACAGCTGCTAAAAAGAGTCATATGTACAGTAATTCAGACAATGATTAATTAGAGTTACTGAATAGTGATGAGCAAATTTGTCCTGTTTTACTTGTGAAAATTTGTATAAGTCAATGGATGTAAAAAAAAATTTCACATGTCAATTTTTCGACACGGCACAACAATTTTTTCGCTCCAAATACCAAGTCAATTGCGTTTTTTTCTTAAGGCTACTTTTGTTCCAAATGCATTAAAGTCAATGGGTTTTTTTGTTGCAGCTTTTTTTTTGTCACGCAACTTTTTTGCCGCAGAAAATTGCCTGCTGTGAATTTTTGCCGCAGCTTGTGAAAATTTTTTGCAGATGCCGAAGTGCAGAAAAATTTGCTGATCACTATAAATGAATGCTGAATGCTAAAAAAAATTGTAATAAAAGTATGGTACAGAGATGCGATCTATTATCCATAAACCTTTTATACAAACAGCCATTCTTTTTCCTGTACCATTTTTTCTTGCGTTTTTATCCTGGGTTATACATTTTTTCTGGCAAAATTCTAGCACAGATTTTCAAAAAATGTTGTCACAGAAATGTGAATTTTGCTGCAAATCTATTGCAAAAACCTGTGCTCATGCCTACTTAATATAGTTAGCTGGTGATACTCTGAGAATGTTGAAAGGGCAGTGCACAAGTATTGTTTTTAATTTAAAAATAAAATTATTTCATAGATAATTTATTAGTAGGAACAATGTGCAATTCTATTGGTAAACACAAAATTAAAATAAAGAAATACTCGGCATTTCTTTGAAAAGAACAAGTGTCTTGGAAAATAATATTCAGGCAACAATTACAAATACATACGAGATTTTTCATATTTTTTCATATGATTTCATATATTTGTGTTTTATATTTCTATAGTATACAATTTGTACAATATTTTAGTACAAAGAAAAGGCACAAAGTTTGTAATACTGCATATTATTTATAATATAAGTAGCACCAGATGAAGTACCACCTGTTTAGAGACATGGGAGTAGTGAGATAATCTGACTGCCTTGGTGCTTTTTTACACTTTTCTGATTCTTTTCTCAGCTTGACAACTGAACTACAATTTAGGAAACTACAGGGTACACATTTCTCAGCAAGTTCCAATGCATTCAAATGCTTTTTCCATCCTAAAAATATAATGTACTTTAATGTTGTTTTAGCTTCTTTAGACGTAGGGGAGATTTCTTTGCATTCCTTTGCACTGAGGACTGAACATTTTCCAGCTACTGAGCAATAAAATAAAGTTTTACTGGAAACATTACATTATCCATATGTATAAAAGCTTTTCAGCCTTACTATGCATAGGTAGTGTAACACCCTCTTGGACATCCCCCTGGGCCAAGGTTGTACATCCTTACCATATAACAGGTCCTAAGTCCCCTTTGCAAGATGAAAGGGTACTGGGAATTTCCTCTCATGACAGTGCCTCCACCTAGTGGAATCCGGGAATACACCAGCGGGTGGCTCCATTAGGAAAACATTCATACACACAATGGGGCACATTTACTTAGCTCGAGTGAAGGAATGGAATAAAAAATACTTTGAATTTCGAAGTATTTTTTTGGCTACTTTGACAATCGAATTGGCTACTTAGACCTTCGAGTATGACTTCGGATCGAACGATTCGAACTAAAAATTGTTCGACTATTCGACCATTAGATAGTCGAAGTACTGTCTCTTTAAAAAAACTTCAACCTCCTACTTCGCCACCTAAAACCTACCGAGCATCAATGTTAGCCTATGGGGAAGGTCCCCATAGGCTTTCTAGCCAATTTCTGATCAAAAGAATTTAGTTCGATCGATGGATTAATCCTTCGAATCATTAATTAACCTCGTTATTTGACCATTAGTAAATGTGCCCCAATGTGTTGTATAACAAATATAACTTTATAATTACGAGAAAGTGCAGATTAAATATGCATTTACATAATACTTACCCACTACCCTGGGGAACCTGTTGCAGTCCAATACTGGCACCTCCCTGCCACTCAAAGTCCCACACTCCACTCCTGGCAGATAAAGAGCATCAGTCCCTTTCCCCCAAAAGCATTACTTTCCCCAGGTAGCGCTACCTGCCCAAATACCTCTCTGTCTGGACAGAGGTAATTTGCTCTCATGTGGCAGGCACAGCAACAAAGCCTGTTCACAAACAGGGGACATGCTGGATCCTTTCTCTCTCTATCCTCCCTCAAGCAAACTCACCTGGGGGTTCACACAGAGTTGGCAGGCTCACACAGAGCTGGAATAATCATCCACAGCAATTAAATCCATAGCTAGCCAAGCACACAACTTGCTTTATCTTCCTCTGCTGAACTATAGCTCCCAGTACTCTCCATAGTGTGAGCAAGTTAAAGTCCAGTTTAGCATTTAAGAGCTTTAGACCCTCCTGGTCTAGCTCCCAGGCTTGGGGCTACCTCGCCCCAGCCATCCAGGGGCTCCTTCAGCTTTTGACCCCAACAATTTGCAGCCAGATTCTTATTCCACTCTGTCCTCAGTGAAGTAAAATCAGCAATGGCTGTGAGCACATGGCTCTGCATATATCAAATCACTTGCACAGCAGTGACACCTTGTGACACCCTCTGATATTTGCCAGACACACTGCACATGGACAAGGCTCCTGCCCCTCCCGTCACTCTAAGTTGAACCATTTGCCCAATGGTTCTGGACCATAAGACTAATGCACACTCAATGGATTCTCTGCTGGTTTTTTTGAGTTGGCAGTGACAACCCAACAGCATCTTTGTTGCTTGACATTACCATATCATGGCAATGGCATTCCATTTAATAGCAACAAAGAAGAATTTCACTGGCACTCGAAGGTTCATTCAAGCAGGTACAAGCCCTTGCTGAGTTTATTTTGCGAAAGTGCAACATTTCGGGGTAAACCCCTTTATCAAGCATCATAACCTTGTACTATTCCATTTAATAGCAACTGTGGTCCCTATACACAAGTGGCAGATTTGTATCCAATAGTGATGAGCTGAAATTTTTTTGTGTGTGAAAATGGTGCCCATAGACTCTAATGGGTGAAAAAAATTAGTTGTGCTTAAAAAAATGTGTTGCGCAATTTGTTGGTCAATCTGTTACCCATAGACATCAATTTTGGAGAATTTTCTGCAAAGTGAAACAGGTCAGATTCGACCATCACTAGTATCCAAAATAAGGCAAGTGTACATTTTGGTCCAAAACCATGTGTGTACAGGGACAGGAGTATCTGCTCAAAGTAACAATAGGCTAAATACTTATTCTCCAAATTCTTTTGGATTTTTAAAAATTGGAACTCTTTATTTTTTTCCAGGAACAAAAAAATGAATAAAGGAAAAATAGCTGATGTTTTAGTTTTTAAATGAACAATGACTCTCCTTATAAAAAGAAAAGAGCTTCATCTTTTCCCTCCTAAATCATTTAGTATTTGACAAATATCTTCCAGACCTAACCCTTTGCATTATTAGGCAACCATAAACATAAACTATATTGCTTGTATTGCTGAAAATGAGCACAGGCTGTGACAAGTATACAGTTCTTCACAAGTGACATGAAAGGGCTAACGGGAAAGTAGAACATTTATAAGTGTAACACTTCATTTATTAATATATCCAGAATCTTTCATTCTGCTATGTTATGAAAGCTAAATAAAACAAATCATAAAATCTTCTTATAGCTTAACTGCAATGATCAGATCTATAGGGATGATACGTTTTATAGTTTAGCGTTTATTGAGCCTATGTCAGATGTTCTGCTATTTTTTCACATAATTATGGAAATGTTTTTCAAATAACTTTGTTCCCGGACCATATAACAGAATGATAATAAAATTCATAAATGTGCTAAAGTTTGCAGTTGAAGGATAATGCATCTTACAAATAGCATTTGGTCTAGCTGTCAGCCCAGCTGCTGCAACCCTCTGGACTGCCCTTTCAATAGTGATAATAAAGCACTATGTACTTTATAGCTGTTTCCAAAACTTCCCCTTGTCATGCAGCAAAATAAAAATAATAGGCTATTTAAATTTTGCTGCAAAGTAAATAATTTAGTGGATATCCCTTGCAAATTAGTTTACATTATCTGAGTGTGAAAACCTGTTAAATACCTTCAAGAATTTAGCCTCAGTTTTGACTTTGTATGCTATTATGCTTCCTTTTTATTTTATATAATATCAAATTTATGAAAGAAAACTGGGGCCAGAAAAAAAATCTGATGAATTTTGAATTTAAAACCTCAAAATTCTGACTTTACATTTTTTTTTTTGAATATGTAAAGTCATAATTGTGAGATTAAGGGGCCGGTTCAGGATTAACTATGCAACAAAACTGAGACAATTTCAAATACAAAAATACTCCAGCTTAAATCTGTCAAATTCAAGTAGAAGTCAATGGCAGATGCCCCTTTTACAACTGGAAGATCTTTATTTGATTCATGATTTACAAGGTTTTCGGGTGTTTTTGAAGCTGATTTTTCTACAACAGTATGAAAAAGTCGTAATTATTATGCAACAACTCGAAGAAGATGCAGTTTACACAACTTTTCCCATTCATACTTTTTCCATTTTTATTTGTTTAAAAATTGCATGACATTTGTAGTTTTAGTGAATTTGATAAATTTGATAAATAGGCCTCCAAAACTCTAAACTGGGTTTAAAAGTCACATTTTTCTTAGATAGCCTCAGTGCTCTTCTATACAAAGCAACATATTAAACATAAAACAAAATTAGTGGTAAGGAAGCCTGTGCAATGCTAGCTCAACATTTTACTATAAGATAACATTTGACTTTTTTGAATCAAGGTACACCTTTTAACTCTATACAGAAGCCCTTATTATACAGGCAAATAAAAACCACCTTTCTAAATTCATTGGTTGATTTGAGGTTAAATGGAAAAAAGGAAGCAAGTTATTTTTATAGTTCACTTTTACAGTCTGAAATGTAGACATTCATATGTATTTGTTGTGTATATATAAGCCTATCAGTATATAAACAGATGGGATAAAAGTTGGACTATTATTAAAATAGAATGCTATTTCCCAGATATTTAACTTTACAGAACAGCTTTCCCTTGTGAGGAGCAAGTTATGTTATTATATATAGGGTACAATTTATTCTATTATAATATAAATAGATACATCTAGTATGGGAGGCCACCTGTTTCCATTAGACATACTCCAGCATAGCTATTTCTATCTCCAAGGCTACAAAACAAACATACATATGGAAGTTGAGGCAATCTTAAATAATCCTAAATGTAATGCTAAATATAAAGAAAGCATACAGAATGATATGTCAGTAATAAAAAAAGTAGAACAACCACTTACACTTGCCAAAAGTTTTATAGATTTTTATAACCAAAAATTAGAAAAAAAAACTATGAAAAACATCAAAAAAAGTTGTTCTGCCAAGGGATATTCAAAAGCCTAACAACATTTTTAACTGAGATCATATGAACCACATTATTTATACAAGAGAATCCATGATATCCAAACCTATATTTTTATATACATAATGTGAATAAAAGGATGCAGGAAATAAATTAGAAAATAAAATTAAAAGTAAAAATACACTGGGGTTAAAAAATGTTTTAGATAATGTTTTTTGTATTTCATAATACTGTTTGATACTTTTATTTACTAAGGTGAAATTACATTGGCAATGTCATAATTTCATACTCATATTTATTTTAAATAGTGTTCTTCGTAGTTTTTGTTCCTTAAAGCATCATCTATGTGCAGTAATTGCAGCTTTGTCATTCTATTTTTCAAGATATTCAGATATTCAAGGAAAACTTCAACCCACACCTTCTGTAGGCATGACTGATTTAAAGGGTGCAGTCACAGGAGTATTTGGGCTGGTGATTGTGCTGACCAGTCCATCAAATTAAGCACTTTTGTTTCTCTTTCCTCTTTTGTATAGCTTAGAAATCTGATCTGGATTTTTGCCCTGTAAGTAATTTATAAAAAAAAAAAACACACTGTACAAATGTTAGTAATTCCAATTTTTTGAATACCAGTATATTTGCAGCACTTTTATCAATGATTATATTGCCTTAAAACTTCAGAACTCACAGTAACACAAAATAATGACCCCATAAATAAGAATGAATTTTGACCTAAGCTATAGCAGATATTGACTCACAGGCTAAAGTGGTACTCAAAGCAATAAAACAATTTCTGGAGAAAAAAGTGGGGACACAGTATTAGCCAGATTGATAAAATACTTTTAAATATGGAGAAAGTTTATTGAAAGTTTGAACACATCAGGGAAATTTTAACTGCCAGGAAAAGCTTTACAAATGTAAAAAAAATAATAAAGTTTAAAAACCATGAAAAAAAAGCAACATTTTAGTATAAAAAAAGATTCTAGACGTTTTGCTCCTCTCAGTCCTCTGGAATTTGCTATAGGTCAGGAAAAATAAATGGTGGGAAAGAACACTTCCACTACTGGCATAAATTTAAAATACAAAATTTTCCCCAACCTCTGATAAATCTGCTGCACAGTATATATGATATATGTTTACATTGTCTACAAAAATAGTATCAATATTTAGATACAGTACAAGTATGGTATGTACCCATGTCACGTGTTGATGACGTATTTGTTTTTTTCTAGGTACCTGAGCTTTTCATTACAAGTATTTTTTAAATAATTTGATAATACCCAGGTTTTGCTCTTGAAGTATTTTTGTAAATATGCTTAGTAAACAAGACACAAATCATGATCTCTCAAACTTGAATTAAAAAATTGATAAATGTGCCTTTTAGACATAAAAATTAAAAACACATGGACAGAAAATGCTACCTACATATAATACATAGTTTAGTTTGTGGAATGATTCTCTTGTCTCTGACTAATCATGCAATTTATCAGATAAATGTTTGGGAAAAGCCTTCTTTGTCATTCTTTAATACAGAGTTATGATTGACAAATTGTAATTTACTTTTAATGTAGTTTGAACATTTGTATGACTTGCAGACATCTTCTTCTGCTCAAATTGAGGCAATCATCCTGCATTGAAAAAGAGAGATCATCAAGCAGAAGAGGAAAAACTCTACACTATTGCAGCCAATTCTGACAGAATTTATATATTTATTTTGTCAACATTGGTAAGCAACATTGTTTTTGCTCTATTTAGATAAAGTAATTTTAAAAGCATATGAACACTATATTAATTACATGATTAACCTGACATATGGTATAAAGCCTATAATCAGTGTTCTATGAAATGCCACTAGAAACCACGCAGTTAAAATCATCATCATCATTTATTTATATAGCAATATCAAGATACACAGTGCTTTAATAATCAAATAGTTAAATGATATGCAAACAAATTCTTCGAGGAGTAATTAAGAGCCTTATTTCTCAAAATCCAAATTTTTCTAACTATTTAAATTAGAAAAGTCAGACCAAACTAGAATCCATGATTAGACCTTATTTATTAATAAAATATTTCGATCGATAGATTAAAACACTCAGAAAGGTTATAGGAGGTCCCCCATAGGCTAAACAGCAATTCGGAAGGTTTAAGGTGGCGAAGTGTCAAAATCAGAGTTTTTTAAAGAGACAGTAATTTGATTTTCAAATGGTCGAATTTGTGAAGTATTTTCAATTTGAATTTTGGCCTATTCGATGGTCGAAGTACACAAAAATTACTTTGAAATTCGAAGTTTTTGAATTAGAAAATTCACTTCCACCCTTAGTAAATGGGCCCCTTGGACTTTAACAAATAACATGTTTAGAATAATATTCATTTGTACTACTGTGCAGTTACTGTTTTGTAACATAAAATATATTGTGATTGTATTTAATAACCTTTCTGTGTAAACCATTAGTCAGGAACAGAACGGGTTATTAAAAGGGATATAGATTGAAGCATTACATTTTCATGGGCCCCATCTGTAATATGCAATGCAATTTTGGTATGTATCAGGTCTTTAAAAAGGAGACAATAAAATTAAGTCCAAGGAAGTAAAAAAATAATTAAATAAAGTTAAGTTCAAGGAAGAGCAAGTTTGAGGAAAGGCAGGACAAGTTGGGATCAATTTCACTAAAGAATTACTTATTGGGGTATATTATGATGTATAAATATACAAAACTTCAATACAGTAAACTTACTGATTTTTTTTATTCATGATCCATGCAGATTAGAAGAAAGGAGGTTCAATTTAAAGATGTGGAAAGTTTTTGTAAATGAGAGCTGTGAAGTTCAGGAATTCTCTGTATCTGAGTGATTTGATTAATTCTTAAATCTATGAAGTTGTAGAAATTTGAGGTTTTCTCTTTAATAATCAAATTGATATCATCAAAATTAGTCATTTTTCTCAAATACTTTTATTGTAACTCTCAAGAAATTGCAAAACAGGAGTGTAAAATAATGATATTATATTAATATACAGTACAGACTTGTTAATGAACTGGGAATTCATGTCAACTTTATGTCAAGGATTATATAGGGGGCACTGTGGAGACTGATGAGGGTAGGGTGAATCCTTGAGGCAGGAGCTGTATGTGCCTAGGAAACACATAAAGGAAAGGCAGGAACAGGTTGAAAAGAGTGATAAATCAGACTGGAACAGGTGCAGAGCAGAACATGATGGTGAGGGCAAAAATCAGGAAAGGACTAGACAGGATGAAGAGGGCAAAGGTCAGGACAGGAACAGACTGGATTAGGACTGGATGGTGCGCGCATAGATCAGGAGCAGACTAGAAGTAAAGGACAGGACAGTGCGGGTATAGATCCAGAGACAGGAGGATTGGATAGCAGGGGGAGACTGGAGTAGATAGCAGGAAAGGACTGGATAGCAAGAAGACTGGAGTGGAAAGAAAGAGAGGACTGGAGTGGAAAGCAAGAGAGGACTGGAGTGGAAAGCAAGAAAGGACTGGAGTGGATAGCAGGAGACGACTGAAGTGGATAGCAGGAAAGGACTGGAAAAGGCAGGGCAAGATGCAGAGTGAGAGGATGGAAGATAAAGACAGGGTACAGGTCAGAACAAGAAGCAGGAACCAGAAGGACAAGGTCAGGTTTGTAGCAGGAGCAGAGCAATATTCAGAATAGCAAGGAAAGCTGGGCAGGGCAAGGTCACAGCAAGGTTTAAGTAAGGAAAGATCAAGGTTTAAAGCAGGACCGGAGTAGAACTGGAAGGGGAAGGTAAGGCAGATCAAGACAGGACAAGGTTCAGAGCCAGGCAGGACAAGACAGGGAAGGGTTCAGGCAAGATAAGGCAAGGCAGAATAGGAAGGAGGTTAGAACAGGAACCCATAGTTAGGGACAATGCTGCACTGTTAGGATGGGAACCAATGCTTAGGCAAGGAGTGTTCGGAGGGCTGGTCTTAAATAGGGCAGAGTCGGCCACGATTGGCAAACCAATCAGGCTGCTGCTGGGCTGTGGCTGCAAAGGCCAATTAATATATAGTGAGCAACCCTGCAGGCTGCTCACCTGGCCCAGTTAAGGCAACGATCCAGGAACCCAATGGTCCCTGTTTTGAATCCCAGCAGATCCTTACATTTTAGTAGAGATACATGCTGATGATGGGAACAGAACTACTGTATGTCAACTGCAAATTTATGTATCACAGGTAGTTTATATGCATTGCTGTAAACACAATTTGAATCTTTTTCTTATAGTGCTTATAGTGCTTCGCTCATTGCCAAATCATTATTTTACACTCTTGAAACAACTACAAATTTTGACTTCAAACTTGCCAAGAAAATAGAATTATTATGGAAAGAGACAGCTAATGTATTGAGGGAGACACATGTATAAAAAAGGCTGTTTGACATTGGCGCTTTTATTAAAGGGAAAATATACTTGAAAATAACCATAATTTTACCATATTAACATGAGCTTATTATTTTAGGCTTATGGAGAATAGTTATATAAACTATCCGAACTGCCAAAAATCTATATACATTCATTTTGTATTTAACAGAGTCTACAGATTGATATGAAACCATAGTAATTGCACAAACTATTTCTCAGTCCCCACTAGGCTTACAATGTATTGCAACCCCTCCCTCACCTTGTTCCATAATAGAGTGAGAGATTTTGAGATTTGAAGTGTCTCTGCCTTTCATAATGGGTGGAGCAAAGTTTTACTGGAATGCACTTCAAGTCCCACAATGCATCACTCCACAATAGACCAAGGTGAGGGAGCTCAACTAAAGTGTATTTTTCTCTTATGAAATTATATTGTGGCAAATGGATTGTGCATAATTACTATTAATCTCCATTGCAATGATTGCAAATTTCCATAGATTATTATACATTATTTAAGAACAATTACAAATGGGTTAATCACAATCTCATTTATGCAATGAAAATAATAGGGCTCTAATTTTTCTTGTATTTTCAAGTCATATGAAGATTTAGGGTATTTGGGTTTTCAGGGAAAAAATCCCAGGAATATCCACATGCAAAAATTCAGAATATCAGTTTTCCACTGAATTCTATGGTGTCAGCTTTGATCTACTGAGATTAAAATTTTGGTTATTTTCAAGTTATTAATTATGAAAAATTACATAGTGAAGCATTGACCAGCTACGCTTTGATAAATAAAACATAGCCAAAATGATCTCAAAATTATAAAATATACAAGGATCCAACCTTGAGAGTTTACAAATGTGACCCCAAGTGAACACTTAGGAGCCCATTTACTAACAATTGAATTGTTGAATTGAGGAGTGCTAATCCTATTGGACCATTTTTAGACCAGAAAAAGAATGTTAGAAATTTCTGAGGGGGTTTGGAACAAATTGTCCAAAAAACTTTTTAGAGCTTCACATATTCAGATTTTTTTTCTGGATAGCTCAGCACTTTTTTTTTCATTCATACTTTTTATAATGGGAACTTTTAATACGTGGAATTCATGAAAAATTCTGAAATCATTAAATCCAACCATTAATAAATAAGCCTCTTAATGTCCAGGAAATTAAAGTACAATAACTATGCAGGAATTATTTTAATTTTATAAGTGTGGTACTGAAAGAGGAACTTGAAGTGTGCACCTATAACAGCAGCTAAAACAGTTCTGACAGGCCAAGAGGACATACATTTCCATAGCGGATTGAAGATGACTGATGTTTGTCAAAGAATACATCTCCAGAAAGAATCCATTGCCATAAACATTGAGGGGCAGATTTATCAAGGGTCGAAGTGGATTAGAGTGAATTTTCAAAGTTCAAAAAGTTCGAATTTGGAAGTAAATTTTTGGGCATTTCGACCATTTAATAGGCTGCTATGACTTTGATTCAAAGTAAAATCGTTCGAATATTCGACCATTCGATAATCGAAGTACTGTCCCTTTAAAAAAACGTTGACTTCAATAGGTCGCCAAATTAAACCTTCCGAGGTGCTATGTTAGCCTATGGGGACTTTCTAATGCATTTTTCTATGTTTTTGTAGTCGAAGTAAAATCGTTCGATCGATCGATGAAATCGTTGAAATCGTTCGATTCGAGCAATTTAATTGTTTGATTTTACTTCGACCTCAAAACGGACAAATTCGGTAAAAAAAACTTATAGGTTAAGTATAGGCATTCGATGGTCGAATTTCTAAATATATTTCAGTTCGAAATTCGACCTTTGATAAATCTGCCCCTAATGATAAAACAATTGTGTCAGAAGTGAAAGGTCTAGAAAGGGATAGCACAGCCTTTCTAAAGCAACTATTGATTACAACAAAGAAAGAGGTTGCCAAAGAAATTGATTTTGGAAGAAACTACTCAAGATGAATGACTAGACAGCAGCCAAGAATATTTCTCCTTGAGTTGCATTTTATTAGGAGAAGAAAGTTTTTGTAGTTAATCAGCCAGAGAAGGGAGGGTTTTTTTGTCATAAGAATCAAGGGAAAACATATTTTTAATGCCCAGTGCCAGAAGACGTGTAACCATTTATTTGAAAATGTTAGCCACAACTTTTATCTTGGGTACATGCAATGAAGGTCATATTGATGCATTGGGTGTAACTGGTGCAGGCATTACTTTGATGCAGCTGGTCTGGAGCCAAAAACAATCACAAACTAATGTAATTTAACTCTGAATAGATTTCGTTGGATTTACTACCACTTGCACAGTTGTGGTGGGCACAACTCAACACACACCTGCAGTGATGTTGCATTGTGGGTGGCATTTTTTGTCCAAAATTGCATGTTGCTCTTATACACTTTTACACTTTTCAACAGTAATGGTTACAATTCCCACAACCTATAATAGTATTTTTGTAATTCTTTGTGCTCATTTTCTAAATGTTTCTCTGACTGTCTATTCTTCTGGTTAAATGGTATGTTAGAACATGAAATAATAATACATTGGATTATCCTACATAAAGTGAAAGGTTAAGAAATGCTACAAATAATTGATCAAGACCAACGCCTCGCATTCATTGTCATTAAGACTAAGCACTATTTGATCAAGGTGATTACTGTAAAAATCTAAATAATTTACCTAATAATATAAAATAAAATAATTCCATCCACATTTGGGTAAAATGAGAGATCAGATGAACTCCTGCTGATCACATTCACTTTATAAACAGCAGGGAAAGTTCTCTGTAATGAAGATTTTGGTCCATAGCACACTGGTTGACTGTGTTATCGCAGCTGGCAAGCTGCTATGGAAACAGTATACAGCGTCCCACTTGAAAAAACAATAATGTTATCTTTATTCTTTTAAATTTTGATGCATTTGAACAGTATTGAACATTTTGCACATTCTATGGTGAGACTTTTGTACAGCCAACATGTGCAACATTTATAAATTAGCAATCAAATCAATACTGGGGCTCATTTTCTAACCCTGGCTAAATTTACCCCAGTGTGGCAACTTATAGGAGCACATTTACTATGGGTTGAATATCGAGGGTTAATTAACCCTCGATATTCGACCATTGAAGTTAAATCCTTCGACTTCGGAGGATCGAATGATTAAATCCTTCTAATGATTTTAATCCATCGATCGAACGATTTTCCTTCAATCAGAAATTGCTAGGAAAGCCTATGGGGACCTTCCCCATAGGCTAACATTGGTGCTCGGTAGCAAAATAGGTGGTTGAAGTTTTTTTTAAAGAGACGGTACTTCGACTATCGAATGGTCGAATAGTCGAACGATTTTTAGTTCGAATCATTCGATTCAAAGTCGAAGGTCGAAGTAGCCAGTTCGATGGTCGAAATTCGAAGTATTTTTCATTCTAATCCTTAACTTGAGCTAAGTAAATGTGCCCCAAAGTGTACAATATTGTCAATTAGCTGCTTCCTGCCTTGCTCACCATATAAAAAAAAATATGGCACAAGGTTAAGAGCACATCATCAGAGGGTATAAGCCAGCCCTCTGCTTAGGGTGGTAGGTGGTAATTATTGAACCCCAGGGAGTTTGCAATATGTCTTTTTATTTATAATTAAGCCTGAATGCCTTCACTTAGAAAAGTGGGAAAAGTACTTTCTGGTCGGACTTTTAAAGGGGAAAACACCATTTTTTCTGAGAAAAAATGTAAATCTTATGTGATTTAGTAAACCCCCAATAAAAAAGTTCTCTATCTCAAATCTGCCGAGGTCATGTCGAAGTCAAAGGCAGATGTCCTGTTAACAGTTAGAAGATATCCTGATCTGCATTGGGTTTCATACAATAATCTGAAGGTGGTTTTCCTTCAATAATCTGAAAAAAGTTTTCATTCGTCAAATCCCAAAAAATCATACAATTTAGATTTTTTTTAGTGTTTTTTAAAGATTTATTTATATATATGTAAAGTCAGCTGGAATTTGGTTGAAGTGATTTTTACAAATTACTGAGAAACTTTTAGATTTTAGTAAATAACCCCCTTAATGTTGGCTTAATTGGAAAGGCAATAACAGTAAGTACAAAATTAGACATCTACTTTAAAGGCTATTACATAACTTAAAAAAGGCAGTAATTAATTATATATGGTGATGGTTTTACTTTCAGACAAAAATTAATATTATCTTAATAAATGGCCCCCTTATTGAAGCTCCCCATAGAACTGTTACACTACCTGTTTTTAATAAGGGGTGGCCATTTCCTAACTGTCCCTGCCAGAAATATAGTAGGAGGGGGACAGCCCGACATTCACAAAGACATATTTAATTTCCCTGTCAGGTCAGACTACAGAAGCTTCTGATTGGTTCCTATCTAACAATGCGTGTGCAGAGTGCCGTCAGCATCACTGCACAGCCTGGGAAAGGAGGCAGCAGCAAGTCGAGTAGATGAGCAGAACTATTAGGGTTTTTGCAGAAATTATTAATAAATTAGCCCGAAACACTACTTTTTTTTAAGCACAAGCTTTCTATATTTAAAAGAGTATAATGCACTGGACATTCTTGTTTTTAGAGCAATATGTCTACTTTAATAACCCTACATGCTGTGTACTTAATAATGTACTGTATGTTAAGTCAACTTATTTGTAATCATTTTATGTAAATCTATATGTATCTGCTAATTATTTACTTTTTTTTAACTGTTCATAAAGAGCACTGCATGAAATAGTATTTAGCCCTTTTTGACCTCATCATGCTGACTCAGGACATAATTAAAAAATGCCAGGTTTCAAACGATGCCATGATTTTTATTTTTCTTTCCTAAAAAGGATACTAATATTCTCTGGCTTTGCTGCCTGACTTCTCCTTAGTATCCCATTGCAACCAATCAGCAATTAGTATTGACCTGTCTACTGCAATTAGAATTATGCAAGTAAATATCTGATTGGATAAGTAAGTTTCTGCACTGCTACAAGTATTAATAATTTGACTACTAATGTTTTTTCCCTAACTGGTGTTCATTCTGCTATGTAGCTAATAATTATTGCAATTTACATTTACTTAAATTATCACTATAATTATTTAAAATTGTGTTAACTGTGATGGCCAGGATGCATGACAATATATTTTAAATTACATTTTCTGACGTTTTGTGTCACATGCAGTGGCCCAACCCCCCCTACAAAATAACCACCAGGGGGACACAACAGAGTCACAGTGGCCACTGCTCTTTTATGTGTAGTATAGTCTAGGAGGGAGAAGATTGGCAATGAGGAAGATAGGAAGCTTGCACACAAAACAGTTTAATAAAGTCAAAATGGAGAGACAACGCAGAGGTGTTGAAAGCACAGTCAAGGAAAACAAAAGGGCAGTAGACTTACTGGCTTGTAATGTAAAAAATTTTGTCGCGCCAAAATATATTTGATGCACAGCTTTTTATTTTGACGCACAATGTCATACAAGTCTATGGGCGTCAATTTTTCGGTGAAACACATTATTTAATTAAAAAATCTTTTTCATCTATTGCTGCTTTGTTATATTTATAGTTTTTATCTATCTTTCCTTAGTTCATGTATTAAACAGAAGGGATTGAGTGTGCATTCAGAGAGATTATTATTCCCATTGCTATACAGAGTAGCCAAAGGCAAATCTATGCTAGCATATTAAAACATTTTGGGGATTAAATAATAACTTTGACTTATTTCTGTGATCACTTTATGCCTCATATGCATTAGGGGATTATA
The DNA here is from genome assembly GCF_017654675.1 of Xenopus laevis. NCBI lineage: Eukaryota > Metazoa > Chordata > Amphibia > Anura > Pipidae > Xenopus > Xenopus laevis. Next base: position 121,877,205 of record NC_054382.1, on the reverse strand, counting down.
TGCCGTTACATTCACACACATTCAAACATTTAATAACATCATTTTGAATTTATAGAATTTTTTCAGAAGAAAAGAAGAAACAGATTATGTGTGATCTGCACATAAATAATACCCAATGCTAGATACAAATAAAGGGAACAATAAAGACACTGTTCAATAAAGTACTTAATATTATTTCCACTTGATAAAGGTGATATTTTGGTTGCACCTGCTTTGCAGAATAAGAGCAAAGGGGTTCCCTTTGTGTGTCATACCAAAAGGTGCTTCTACTTGCAACCAAAAAGCAAACAAGTACCTTTATTTTATTACACTGGAATTCCGGCAAAAAATGTTGTGTTGTGGATTAATAAAATGGCCAATTACGCCAGATTGTATCACTTTGCATGTAGCACTCACTGCTTTAGTAAACCCTAACCTCTCAATACTCTTGCATATTGTATTATCTTAATTCCAGATGCTTATGCCCATCAACAACTACCATTCAAAGAGAAAAACTGTTGGAAATAGATATGACACATTAAATATGAATGTTACACACTGAACAGTAACATGCCTCACACAATGTGTCTAATAATAATAATAATAATAATAATAATAATAATAATAATAATAATATTATGAGTGCACCAGAAGTTAACATATTGAGTTGAGCTGGCTGCTGCAGAAAACCCAACTAGGTAGAACTTTACTAAAATTAGATGTGTTTGGTTCTGTGTTCCTATCTAACTCATTAACTGAGTCTCCTGTGATTTGCTCCTCTGGATAAACATCACCATCTGCCAACCCTGACCTTGACCATTGCTGGTTTAGTGTCTTCAATTTAGGTCCTAACTACTGTCCCATGGCATCCACTGTTGTTCTTAGCTTGACTTCCTCTGTTGCTTTGTTGTGATCAGTGACATTTTTCACCACATTTTGCCATGAAAATGATGCCCATAGTCTCTAATGGGTGAAAAAATCAGTTGTGTGTCAAAAATTTGTCAATTTGTCAAGCATCAAATAAATGTCGCCCATAGACTTCAATAGGGATGTAGCGAACGTCGGAAAAAAAGTTCGCGAACATATTCGCGAACTTGCGCAAAAATGCGAGCGGTTCGCGAACGGTTCGCGAACCCCATAGACTTCAATGGGAAGGCGAACTTTAACATCTAGAAAAGACATTTCTGGCCAGAAAAATGATTTTAAAGTTGTTTAAAGGGTGCAACGACCTGGACAGTGGCATGCCAGAGGGGGATCAAGGGCAAAAATGTATCTGAAAAATCTGCCTGTGTGTGCTTGGAAGAGATAGTGTAGGGGGAGAGCTGTTAGTGATTTCAGGGACAGATGATAGTAAGTTTGCTGGCTAGTAATCTGCTTGATACTGCTCTGTATTGGAGGGACAGAAGTCTGCAGGGATTTGAGGGACATTTTAGCTTAGGTAGCTTTGCTGGCTAGTAATCTACTGTTCTCTTTAAACAACTGCCATACGTTGACCTTGTAGGCATTGTTTGGTGTTTTTTCTGGAGACGGTAATATTATGGATATTTAGACAGAATGTGAACAAGGTCACACAGCTCGATGGCGGGTTGAAGAAAACAGTGTGCAAATAATGCCTACAAGGCCAACGTATACACTACTACAGCGGTGGATACGGATTACGTAAAATATATTATGGCTGCTTGAAAAAAGTGACTCCGGTGTTTTTTCTGGAGACGGTAATATTATGGATATTTAGACAGAATGGGAACAAGGTCACACAGCTCGATGGCGGGTTGAAGAAAACAGTGTGCAAATAATGCCTACAAGGCCAACGTATACACTACTACAGCGGTGGATACGGATTACGTAAAATATATTATGGCTGCTTGAAAAAAGTGACTCCGGTGTTTTTTCTGGAGACGGTAATATTATGGATATTTAGACAGAATGGGAACAAGGTCACACAGCTCGATGGCGGGTTGAAGAAAACAGTGTGCAAATAATGCCTACAGGGCAAATAATGCCTAAAAGGTCAACTTATACACTACTACAGCGGTAGTAAAATAAAAAAAAGTAAAATAAAAAAAAAATGAATATTAAAAAAAAAAATTAAAGTTGGTGCTGCTGAACTACTAGGAGCAGCAGATTAGCACACCAGTCCCACTCCCCAACACTGCTAGACTAATAGCACTGGGCTCTTATAGTAGTAGTAGTAGTAGTAGTAGTAAAACAACAAAAAAATAAATAAAAGCAGTCCTTACAAGGACTACTGTTATTGCAGCAGTCAGCAGATGAGATCAGAAGCAGGACAGCTGCCCACTGCAGCTACATACAGAGCACTGCAGTAGAAGGTAGATTACTAGCCAGCAAAGCTACCTAAGCTAAAATGTCCCTCAAACCCCTGCAGACTTCTGTCCCTCCAATAACAGAGCAGTATCAAAACGATTACTAGCCAGCAAACTTTCAACTGTCCCTGAAATCACTAACAGGCAGCAGCTCTCTCCCTACACTATCTCTTCAGCACACACAGGCAGAGTGAAAAAACGCTGCAGGGCTTCGGTTTTTATAGGGAAGGGGAGTGGTCCAGGGGAGAGCTTCCTGATTGGCTGCCATGTACCTGCTGGTCTGGGGTGAGAGGGCAAAAAAAAGCGCCAACAATGGCGAACCCAAAATGGCGAACGTCGCGCGACGTTCGCGAACTTCCGGCGAGCGCGAACACCCGATGTTCGCGCGAACAAGTTCGCCGGCGAACAGTTCGCGACATCTCTAGACTTCAATGCATTTTTGCAAATTTTCACCATTCGCCAATTTTTGGTGAAGTGAAACGGGTCAGATTCACCCATCGCTAGTTGAGATATCTTTTGGGAAAAGAATAGGGAAAATAATTATTTTGGGAAATAGTTTCTCAATGGTTTCAGCAAATGAAGTATCATTTTTATTATGTCTGTTTTTTCCCCTGTCTTATAACCCATTGCTAACCAGTTAAGCATCCCCTAAACCCATTAAAGTGTATTGCGAATTAACTGATATGGATAATTGGACCAAACTAAAGGACCTCTTTTTCTTTAAACTTTAGATTGTATTTTTTTCCTGTGTTTGGGGGGAAAAATGTAATCTTTTTTCAATTAGATTTTTTTTTTCAATTAACATTTCATGAACTGAAATTTTTAAGATTCATCAATTGAAAATATCTTGACAAATTTACAAAAAAAATCAGCAGCCAATTTTCAAAATTCAAGCTACTTTATTTTTCAAGTTTTTTTAAACAGTCAAATTTTAAAAATGAAAGGGACAATGTCATTTTGGCGGAAATAAATATTTTTTCCAAAACATATGTTATGGGGTTTTTATAGTTTGAGCTTTTGTATAAATATGCTGGAGATTGAGTTATTAAAAAATGTATTCAAAAACCTGTTAGTGTACTAGCCATTTTTTGACAAATTTTTAAAAACTTTTCAAAAATGAATAGCTGTCTGACTTGGTCCCATGTGGTACCTAATATTTTTAAACTTACAATTTCATTTGAAAAGAGTCCCTGTTATCTAGTCACACCACTTTATGGCATGGAATCTGTTATCCGGAAACTTGTTGTCCAGAAAGCTCCGAATAATGGAAAGGCTGTTTCCCATAGACTCCGTTTCATCCAAATAATCCAAATGTTTAAAGATTATTTCCCTTTTCTCTGTAATAATAAAAAAGTATCTTGTACATGATCCAAACTAAGATATAATTAATCCTAATTGGAAACAAAACCAGCCTATTGGGTTTATTTAATGTTTACATGATTTTCTAGTAGATTTAAGGTATGAGGATCCAAATTACAGAAATACCCATTATCCAGAAAACCCCAGGTCCTGAGCATTCTGGATAACAGGTCCCATAATTGTACTTTGTTTTATAAATTGCATATTAATTGTTAGCTTGGCGGGCAAGGGATTCACTGTACCTGCATGAGTCTGTGTAGGAGAAGAACTATTTGACTGAATCTGTTATTGCAGTATTAGATCTTTTTCTTGCATGCTAAAGGCATTGTTATTCATCTGCATACCTCTCTGTGGAAACCTGTGTAAAATATTTAGTTTTCTCATTTATCCTTTTGAAAGCTTTTCTCCCGTGGGCATATAGTCACAGTTTTTTTTTTTCTATCTGTAATATTTCATTACCCATATCTCATCTTCCTGGGTCGGTTTTGATACATTAAATGCTTATTGTATGCATTGCCCTAAGAGCAACCTGCGACCTCCACAAAACTCTGCAAAGAGTTTAGATCCTGAGAAATATTGATTTCAATTTCGAATGTCATTTTGGTGTTAAGAGATACATTTATTTCCTTCATTCCATTTTGTTATCCATTACTTTTAGATTTTCATTGACAACAGCCTGGCCAGTTCTCCTCTAACATATTATTTTGTTGCTCTTCAAATAAGTTATTAAAGGGCAAAGTGACAAATAAGCAAGTACCTTTGTATATTTAATTACAAACAAGGCTTTGTTTACCAATGGCAAAATCACATTCATCTTCCTTTTGTCAGTTGTTAGTCAGTTCACATGAGAACATCTCATTGATGGAGAAGCCTTTGTTACATTATTCAGCTGAATACTTTACCTTCAGTTTGGCACTTGTACACCACAAAAACATTATAGGAACGAGCCATAACCCATTTTAAAACCAAAAATTAAATGTTACATAAGTAATATGTGAGATGTTTATGGAGTATGTGAGTGTCAAAATTCACGCATTCGTATTTTAATCCCATGATTTGAATCTAAATTTGAATGTAAGATTTATCACACCTCGACCATGGAAACAGTTCTAATTTGAATACTCGCCACCTAAAACCTGGCAAGTTAATTTACAAGTCAATGGCAGAGGTCCATTGAACCATTTGAATAAGTTAATTGCCTTCCTGACATTCAAGTTTTTTTCAGAGTGAAAACTCAAACTCAAATTTCATCTGTTGGGTCCAGGGATTGGTGCATGGGAATTTTAAAGAAATATCCAATTGTCTTCATGTCACAAGTGCTTCAGAATCAAAATGAATGCAGCTGGGCAGCACGCCTTCCCAAGATACTGCCACCCTAGGCCCAGGCCTTTGTGGCCTTCCTACAAATCCAGGCCTGAAGCTGGCCATACATTCTGAGATCTGCTGATTTGGCAAGGTTGCAAAACAAGTGGACCTTTCAAAGATTTTCCCATATTGAAGTGGGAAATATTGGTCTGATCTGCATCAATGTGCAGATGTGGATCTTGATCGTATAGGAAAATCAAACTGGCATCTACATATGGACAATTTTTTCCCAGATCTGTCGAGTGAGCCCATCGGAGGACCTCTTACATAGGCAGGTCAGCTGATGAATCTGTCTGAAGCAGCAGCTTCAATCTCTAATATATGACCTCCTTTACTCAGTGACATAGGTTTGGTCCTTAAGTTTTGAATTTTGTTAACATGTGGAAGAAGAGTTATTTATATAAGCTGATATTTTAATTCAGCCTTGACATGTCAAGGTACCTCTACAGAAAGCTGTATGTCTGTACCTCTTCCTTCACCTCAACCTTGTCAAATTCTCCCCACTCTATATCCATCCTACATGATATCACTCCTCTCCAGTTAACTCACCCCTCTTTCACACCTCACTTTGAGTTGGCAATCAATGTAGAGGGTGTGTACTGGGACACACCCCAAAGTTTGCTCAGAACTGATGCATCGTTCAAGGTTGGGTTACCACCACCTCAAAAAGTTTTAAGGTGGAAGTTTCTACAGGATTAGCATGTGATTCAGAAGAGTAGGTGGGATGGAAATGTTTGGTGTTTTTAAGTGTAGAGACTCTGAGGTTTAAAGATGTTTTACTCAGGTAATTTCCCCTGTATTTGGACACATAAATGGTCCTTTGATTCACCCAGTCAGCTATTCCTTTCCTTAGTTATCATAATTTGATCTAGTTCAAGATTTGCCATGGTTCGTTCACTTCACTGGTTGATTGATGTACTAGAAACCAAACCAGGATCCACCTGAAGGTAAGGTGATTAAATGGCCATTGCACTGGTGTGAGATGCATGGAGTTGCCCTAAGATTGCCTGAGATACACTGGAAGTAAGTCCTACTAATTCTTAACATCTCATACCCACCTATGGGTACCCTACATAAGTATTGTATGTTTCCTTACAAAAGCATATTGAATACCTTTAAATCTGTATCTGTAAAAAAAAAAAAAAAGTCAAGTTTGTCTCATTATACATTATATATTACATTTTGAAATCTTCAGTCTAAGCCTCTTGTGGCTGTTGTCACTGTTAGTCATCTAAATATGTGTATTTTTAACACAGGGTACAACTCTCTTGGCTTCCAATTATGACATTTCATATATTACTGCCCTTTATTTGAAATGTTCTGAAAAGGTTTTTATACTGTAAATCTTGTTGCTGATATTTTCCTATCTTTAAAACCAGAAGAGAAACACACTTGCTGTGCAAACTATTACCTCCATTTCTCCTGTATGCTATACCTTTATGACACATGCATATCACAAACCCACTGCCAGTTGTCACTATCAGTCATAGGCAGCCTGGAATGACCCCAAGCCTCTGTCCACTTATCTGGATGGCATTTTTTGCTGCTAAGACCTGTGGTATTTACTTTCAGTCTGGGCTCATTTCAAGGCTGATAGTCTCATATATTGTGCACCATATTGTCAGCATTGCTCCCTGCATAACTGGAACAAGAGGATGCATGACTGATATTGCTTAATAATGTCATGTACAACAGGTTAGCAAATCACCTATTTTGGCTTGAGTGCATGACAAAGGAAGTTCTGGTTTTACACAACTAGTGTCATTAGATTTTACCATCTTTCTATGCACCGTGGATTAATGGGAGGCATTATCCAGAAGCTTAAAAAAAAGAGAGAGAGAGAGAGAAAGAGAGAGAGACTAGAAGAGTGCATACCATAAAAAAGAGACACCTTTCTTGCATCTTCTACTTACCAATTAAATCCGGCAAGGGGGCAGGGTTTTTTTTTTGCAAACACAGAGATGATGTTAATGTAGAAGTGATGTCATGTGCTCAGTTGATGTGATATCATTCTGCATGAAACATAAATGTATCCTTCTGAGATGAATTATATATCGTGCGCTCTATGCAAGTATGATGTGTAGTCTTCTTCTTCACAACTCTCTTGCTATATGTGTGTAACCCTTTTGACACCCCTTTGTCGGTGTTACACTCCATGTGTGGCACTTACCTGATGGTACGGAACAAACCTGAGCCACTCCGCAGTGGTATTGGGAGACCTACGCAGTGGTATTGGCACCTACGAGTGGCCCCACTAGGAATACAGTAATAACATTGGTAAAACTGAATAACTCTTTCTAAACTAAGGTCTGTTGGGCTTAACGAAGTTGTTTGCACATGGATAGGAAACTGGCTATAGGATCAGGTACAGAGGGTGGTTGTTAATGGGACATTCTCTACTTGGAGTAAGGTTCTTAGTGGGGTCCCCCAGGGCTCGGTATAAGGTCCACTTTTATTTAACTTGTTCATTAATGACTTAGGGGAGGGTGTTGTAAGTAATGTATCAGTGTTTGCAGATGACACAAAACTATCCAGCACAATTAATTCCATCCAAGATGTGTCATCCTTGCAACACAATCCTGACAAACTGGCAATCTGGGCAGCTAAGTGGCAAATGAGATTCAATGTTGATAAATGTAAAGTCATGCACCTGGGATGTAAAAATATCCACTTATACCCTTAATGGGACTGCACTAGGCAAATCCATTATGGAAAAGGACCTTGGAGTCCTTGTAGATAATAAACTTGGCTATAGCAAGCAATGCCAGTCAGCAGCATCAAGGGCAAATAAGGTCTTGAGCTGTATTAAAAGGGGCAGAGAGTCACGGGAGGGTGGGTCATTCTTCCACTGTATAGAGCACTTGTAAGGCCCCATCTAGAATATGCCGTACAGTTTTGGTCTCCATCACTCAAACAGGACATTATTGTATTAGAGAGGGTACAGAGAAGGGCAACTAAACTGGTAAAAGGTATGGAAAATCTTAGCTATGAGGGAAGACTGGCCAAATTGGGGATGTTCACGCTGGAGAAGAGGCGCTTAAGGGGTGATGTGATAACTATGTATAAATATATAAGGGGATCATATAATAATCTCTCTAATGCTTTATTTACCAGTAGGTCTTTCCATCTGACACGAGGTCACCCATTCCGATTAGAAGAAAAGAGGTTCCGCCTAAATATTCGGAAGGGGTTTTTTTACAGTGAGAGCTGTGAAGATGTGGAATTGTCTCCCTGAATCAGTTGTACAGGCTGATACATTAGATAGCTTTAAGAAGGGGTTGGATGGCTTTTTAGCAAGTGAGGGAATACAGGGATATGGAAGATAGCTCATAGTACAAGTTGTTCCAGGGACTAGTCCGCTTTTTTCCCCCTCTGAGGCAAATTGGTGAGGCTTCAGATGGTTTTTTTGCCTACCTCTGGATCAACTGGCAGTTAGGCAGATAAAAAAAAAAAGTTGAACTTGATGGACGTGTGTCTTTTTTCAACCTTACTTACTATGTAAACTATAAAACTGTTTATCTAAAATTTAAATGGCCACCTAATGCATGCAGCACTCCTTACCGGTGGCAATAGGGCCTCACTAACTAATTTGCTTGCCTAATTTGTCTAGCTAACTAAAGAAGTCAAAGTCCTTTAATGTCCCAAACAGTCTCTGTATCTTCAAGAGCTTAAACAGGATACTCACTCCAAATGCTATTCGTATGCTTTAGAGTTCTCTTCAGACGAGTCCAACACACACAGACATACAGTGCAACTACCAGCCCCTTTGGATGCTCAGATAGGAATTTCCTGCTGGTTGTTCCTCCAGACTAAATTCCTTTCACACTCTCTGTCTTTCCAGGCACAGTATCTGACTTCTTTATGCCAGTCTGATCCAAATGAATGCTTTTGGTGGAGCCTCTCAGCTCTCTGGGCCCACCGGCAGCTCTCTAGTCTCTCTTTCTGTCCACCATGTGGTTCTCTCTGCCAGACTTTTCTCTTCTGCTACTTCCTCTTCCTGCCAGTCACTCACTAGCTGCTGTGTCACTTCCTGCTGCACTGAGATCACTGAATAGCTGGTTGCTATGTAACAGCTTACAGCACACAGACACAGAATCTGTGCCTGATCTTTTACAGGGATAAGTGCAATGGTTTTGCACTAATTTTCTACATGTGCAATGCAACTCTTCTGCTTGGGAAACAAACTTTGACCAAGCATGAAATTCTGTTGAGTCTGGCAAATTTCTTCCTTTATAAAAACATGACACAAATGTGACTAAACTTTTTCTCACATTATTGATACACAACTCTAACTTTGGCAGTGACCAATATATTACTGACATTAGCTCAGACCTTTTGTAAGCCCATTATTTTCTAGGGGGAGATGAAGAACTACTTTTGGGCAGAATTAGAAAAATAAATTATTCATATTTTATTTAGGGCACAGAGAGGCCACCCTCCATGAAAACGATGTGGCCTGCATTCAGCAGTGCTGTATTTATGGTGGCAGATAGAAAGCGACCACCCCGTACTTGCACATTTGATTGATTGAGTGCGGGTGGATGCTGGTTGCATCAGGGTCCTGGACTTACTGAGCTCCAGAGGACAGGTGGACCTGAAACCACCGACACTCTAAGTAAAAGAAGAACTGACCCTTGAAATTGCACCTCCCCATCCCGTGATTCAATCACTCAGTGAACCAAATTAAAACTTAACTTTTAATGTATGAATCAATTTAAAATAAACCCAGGAAAATATGTTAAATACAGGTAAGGAACAGGGAGACGGAAAGACTTAGGTAGGTAGTACGTGTATAAAGGCTACTGAGTGGATCTCACCTAATCGGCTTGCTCCTAATGTAACCAAAAAATATGCTGTAGGTAGGTTATGGTTATCTAAAAATCTTCAGAATGGGTCTCAGACCCGCCTTTTCAGCTAGCTACCGATATCACTTCAACCCACAGTTGAATAACCACCCCTTCACCCGCACTCAAGCCCTCCCAGTTGTTTGAAAGGACGGGTGAATTTATCACCGTGTGTATACAGGCACACACTAAATCCGTTTGGCTGAACTACCAATCTGCATCATAATTCAAACCACATAAGGGATCCTTTGCCGAACACCAACCCCTTCACCCACAAAGCTCCCCTCCTGATAAGTAACATGGAAAGTCAGTATAAGTCTCATTCAGATCCCCCTGCCTAACTGTTCTAAAAAGCGCCTGACATACGTTTCACCTGCAGTAAGCCGGCTTTGTCAAAAGGCCGACACTCTACTCAGATATGAATAATGAATAATCACTAAGTCTTATTTTTGTGCCCCTTAGTGCTATTGCACTTCTTTATGGGAGATTTTCTAATGACCCCTTATATGATGCTTTATATTCATCCATTTCCAACACTGATGGAAACTCTTTACTAATGCAGTAAAATAAATGGATTAGTACAGGTATGGGACCTGGGGATTTCTGCATAATGAATCTTTCCATAGTTTGGATCTTCATACCTTAAGTCTATTAGAAAATCATGTAAACATTAAATAAACCCAATAGGCTGGTTTTGCTTCCAATAAGGATTAATTATATCTTAGCTGGGGTCAAGTACAAGCTACTGTTTTATTATTACAGAGAAAAAGGAAATACTTTTTAAAAACTTGGATTTGGATAAAATGGAGTCTATGGGAGAATGCCTTTCCGTCATTTTTGCTTTCTGGATAACGGATTTCCGGGTAACAGATCCCATACATGTACTTTCACCTAGAAAACCATTACGAAGTAGTTTTTTTAGATCATCATTTGTGACTGCTTTTTTTTTTTGCTTCCATTTTGTATGTATGGGAAGACATTTATAACTTTTTTTGTTGTGCGTTCTTTTTTTTTTGCATTTAGAGCACTTTTATTACCTTTTTCAGTTACAGGCAGAACTGTTCATTCAATACTACCCTTTTGACATTAAGCTTTCCGTGTGGAGGTCTCTTAGGAACTGATTCACTATGCAAAATTATGCTATTCAATTCAGTGTGTAAGCACTTAATGCAAGATCATTTCTAAGTAATGGAAGTCTGCCAGGTATGCCATCTCAAGAAACTGTAATACCTTTTTAAACTTTATCACAGTTGATTCTGCTAAAGCCTCCTAAGTCATATTTAAATCCATATCGATGGGACTGTTATGAACACACACTGTAGCAGTGCAGGAAAGAAATTATTTGAAAATATGTTTTTGCTGGTTACATTTGGTGTGTGTGTGTGTATGTGTGTATGCATAGAAAGGAAGGTGAACACACATCAAGATGACATATTTAGGTCCTACAGGTCAAACCTTTTTCTTGCATTCTTGCAGGGAACTTCTTTGACTGAGGATATTTAAAGGTTCAAGATTTAAACAGGCATTAGAAATGGCGTTTGGGATTGCAAGAAAGGGTGTGTTTTCAAATGATGGCTATATACCATTTACAAAATAACAAATGTAACAAATAACAAAGGTTTTCATATGCCTGTAACTTTCTGAAGAATGGTTAAAATTTATTGCATTAGTCTTAGAAAGCACCACCACACTAAGATGAGCTGGAGAAGATTGTCTGCATTAGAAACAGAGAAGGATATGTTGGAATGGTAAGAGCAGAACGAAGATGTAACTCAATAGCGATGCTAAGGAAATGAGGAATTTGCATTAGAACGGAATGGTCAGCATTATATAAGGCAGATTCAGGTGGATGAGAATACAGAAGTGTCCTTCAATTTCAAGATGTTTTGTAACTCTAAGCAATGCCATCACAGTAGAGAGTGAAGGACAAAAGCTAGACTGCTCTGGGTATGGATGGAAGTCAAAAGCTAGACTGATTTGGGTAGTGCAGATTATGGGTTAGTAAGAGAGGAGAAAATGGTCTAGGAGTTAGAGCTAATGGTAAAATAGGAACAGGGCAAATATAATTTATAATGAGCTTTTTATATGGAGGGGGCTTGAAGGTCTAGCATGTGGTTGGTATGAACTCCTGTGTTGAAGAATGTGGCATGTGCCACACTAACTCTATGTGCCACACAGAATGACTCACACACAATGGTACATCAGTTGATTTGACAAAGGTATTAACGTTTTTGGAAGTAGCCAGTACAAATGTTATTGGTACTTTTGGTTCCCATCATATTTGGCCAGCCAACCAGAAAGTTGTAAGAGTGCTCAATATATAAAGGGCAATTCCAATATAATGAAAAATGGAAAACATCAAAACTAACTGCAAACTTCACTTAGCAGTTTGCAGAGGCTTTTCAAATAAAAAACTCAGAGCCGGAAAGTACACTTTAAAAAACTGACAAACAATGGAGACATTTCTATACTTCCAAAGTGTTCCATAAAAAAAGTCATTCTTGGAAATTGGGCTATGGTAATTGCAAAGAGTGGCAATCCATGATTCCTTCTTAATAGTCCCAATTCTAGTAATACAACTAATGATGCATGGTTCACAAAAGAGACTAGAACATGTTAAGATTAACAAAGGTCCAGGGCCGGATGGTGTTCATCACAGGGTAACAGTAGCAAGCTTAGCTCTGTGATTGCCAAACCTCTTTACTTAATTTTTCAGGATTCATTTAGATCTGGCATAGTGCCAAGAGACTGTCAAATTGCTAATGTGGTGCCTCTATTCAAAAAAGGATTCCGTTCTCAGCCTCAAAACTATAGGCCAGTTAGTCTGACGTCAGTTGTAGGAAAGCTTTTTGAAGGGTTAATAAAAGATAAGATACTGGACTTCATAGCAAATCATAATACTATGAGTTTGTGCCAGCTTGGTTTTATGTGTAATAGATCTTGCCAGACTAACTTAATTTCTTTTTTTGAGAAGGTAAGTAGAGACCTCGATTCTGGGATGGCAGTGGATGTGATTTACTTAGAATTTGCTAAAGCATTTGATACAGTGCCACACAAAAGGTTACTGGTTAAATTAAGGAATGCTGGCCTGGAACATAGTATTTGTACCTGGATAGAGAACTGGCTAAAAGATAGACTACAAAGAGTGGTGGTAAATGGAACATTTTCTAATTGGACCAGTGTTGTTAGTGGAGTACTTCAGGGCTCTGTACTAGGTCCCTTGCTTTTCAACTTGTTTATTAATGACCTGGAGGTGGGCATTGAAAGTACTGTTTCTATTTTTGCAGATGATACTAAATTGTGCAGAACTATAGGTTCCATGCAGGATGCTGCCACTTTGCAGAGTGATTTGTCTAAGTTGGGAAAATGGGCAGCAAACTGGAAAATGAGGTTCAATGTTGATAAATGCAGGTTATGCACTTTGGCAAAAATAATATAAATGCAAGTTATACACTAAATGGCAGTGTGTTGGGAGTTTCCTTAAATGAGAAGGATCTAGGGGTCTTTATAGATAACAAGTTGTCTAATTCTGGGCAGTGTCATTCTGTGGCTACTAAAGCAAATAAAGTTCTGTCTTGCATAAAAAAGGGCATTAACTCAAGGGATGAAAACATAATTATGCCTCTTTATAGGTCCCTGGTAAGGCCTCATCTGGAGTATGCAGTGCAGTTTTGGACTCTAAGAGGGATATAAATGAGCTGGAGAGAGTGCAGAGACTAAGTGAAACTAAATTGGTTAGAGGGATGGAAGACTTAAATTGTGAGGGTAGACTGTCAAGGTTGGGGTTGTTTTCTCTGGAAAAAAGGCTCTTGCGAGGGGACATGATTACACTTTACAAGTACATTAGAGGACATTATAGACAAATAGCAGGGGACCTTTTTACCCATAAAGTGGATCAGTGTACCAGAGGCCACCCCTTTCGACTAGAAGAAAAGAACTTTCATTTGAAGCAACGTAGAGGGTTCTTCACAGTCAGGACAGTGAGGTTGTGGAATGCACTTCCGGGTGATGTTGTGATGCTGATTCAGTTAATGACTATACGAATGGCTTGGATGATTTTTTGGACAGACATAATATCAAAGGCTATTGTGATACTAAGCTCTATAGTTAGTATAGATATGGGTATATAGAATTTAATTAAAAGTAGAGAGGGGTGTGTGAATGGATGCTGGGTTTTCATTTGGAGGGGTTGAACTTGATGGACTTTGTCTTTTTTCAACCCAATTTAACTATGTAACTATGTAACTGGGTCTATAGAAAGGCACAAGAGAAATTTCAAAATAGTATTGGTATCCCTTTACGTTTTTTAGACTTTTTAGTTAGAACGAGGCATAGTAGAAAGGCATAAGGGGTAATTTAAAAACACACCAGCAGGTTTGAGTATTCTAAAATGGAAGAATGGACAATGTAGAACACATTTTGACAATTATCATTAAGGAACTTCCATCCAAACATGCACCTGCAGTCCCACAAGGTTGCCAATGTGTTTGTCCCACTTCTGGTTAAAATTGTGCAACTGCACCTATTGACATGGCGATAGCTCCAAGGATTCCACAGTGAGTTTCCTCTGAAAGGGATATACCTTTCCTCTCTGAAATGATGATGTTGCATTATAATTTGCCATTTGCATATGATTCTTTGTGCCTAGGGTACAAATTGCAGAACACAACTCTGCAAAGCCTAAACCCCTGAACTTAATGTCTGCCCGAGGCAGACTCTGAGTACAGGTTTCTGTTACTCATTGCACCACTTGGTGTTCCCTGGCTTTCTTGCACCCCCAACCTGAACATTATGAATACAGCACTGTCAAATGCAGGCAGCACTGTATTCATGCTATTCAAATGGCTGCAGAGGTTTCAAGTGTTGACTCCATCCATGTATCCAAACACATACACTTCAGCTGTGCTGTTATTTTGTCAATCCTGCCTCTGCTACTGAATCATGTGCTAGGGCTCCTATTGGAATTACCACTACCCTGAACATAATTATAATTCCTGAGTCCCCACAGCGGGTTGTGTCAATAGGCATTGGAAATTTGCACCAAAACACTAAGGGGCAAATTTATCAGAGGTTGAGGGGAATTATCGAAGTCAAAAAATTCTAATTTCAAGCTATTTTTTGTGTACTTCGACTAGGGAATAGTTCAAATTAGATTCGAATTTGAAAAAAATTAAAACATTTCTAATATCGAAATTTATCATGTAGGGGCAGATTTTGGTAGAGAGGAATTTTTAAAGTAAAAAAATTCAAAATTCAAGGTATTTTTTGTGTACTTCGACTAGGGAATAGTCTAAATTCGATTCAGATTCAGATTCAAAAATTTCGAATATCTAAATTTATCATGTACTGAAAAATTCGACTTTGACCATTCGCCATCTTAATTGCTACCAAATTGCTGTTTTAACCTATGGGGGACCTCCTAAAAACTATTTGGCGTCAATTGGTGGACTTTGAAAAATCAAAGTTTTTTGTGGGGGGGGAAACTTTGTTTTGAATTTGATCGAATGCGATATTGCTTCGATTCGCACGATTCAAATTCTGATGAGTACAGACCTAATCAATCGAAAACAGACATATTCAGCCAAAAAAAACTTCAACTTAAATTCGGTTGGTCTTTTTGAATTCGAATTTTGACGTTTTTCAAATTCAAAATTCGACCCTTGATAAATATGTCCAGTGTTTTAACACCATTCACTGGAAGTGACACAAACCCCACTCAGAAAATATAAGCCACTACTATTTGCGATCACATGAACCCACAATTGTATTCAGCATATTAAAACATAACCCTTCATAATTGAGACCCATCATCTGTGAATTTTTTCTCTTATCCAACATTAAGCTCCTGCTGCTAATAAGTTCTTAATATATTCTCCTCCGAATAAGCATTAATAGTTCTCAGTGCAAAATGCTTACTGATTTATTTAATAGATGGTAAATGGAATATAAATGAGTCTAAATAATTTGAAATATCCTCTAATTCCAGAGCTTGCAAATATTCTGTGGAGGTTAACCACTACCTGTGACTTGTTTATTTACTTCGCCAGATAACAGTGAAAATGGTTTATCGAGGTGAGTAGCAACTCAGAAAATCCGTTGCTGAATAACATCTATTTGCTAGTATTCAGCTTCAATACGTCTGATTACTACTTCTTCTTAACAGTCCTTACTCCTGACATTGCTATCCTTCTGACATTGGTCTTAGTAGACTGGTTGGAGTACATGTACTCACTAGTGATGAGCTACATTTTTCACTACGTTTTGCCGCAAAAATTATGCTCATAAACTGCAATGAAAAAAAAAATTGTTGCACGAAAAAAAACGATGCACCAAATGGCACGACAAAAAAAATTGAATCCCATAGACTTCAATGCATTTTGGTGAATTTTCATTGTTTTGCAAATTTTTGGCGAAGCTGAACACTACTTACTACAATCTAGTTAGCAGATTATATGCAATAAAAGGAAGGATTGGACTGGGCAGGAGGGACACCAGGAGTGGGCCCCGATCCCTGCTGGGGCTCCCCATGGTCGCTGATCTCCCACCCCCCGATGTGCCTAAATGAAACCTACTTTCAGTGTGTCACGGGGGAGGAGGTAGGGTGAGTGGCAGAAGCCCCTGTAGGGGGTGTGGGGTGCCGGGGTCCCTGGGGTGGCAGCCCTGGTGGACCCCGCACCCACCAGTCTGACCCTGCTGATGGAACCAAGCAAGTGATAAACCCACATGCTACAAAAATATATTTAAAGTCAAACTGGCCCTTACATGTCTATTTGACAGTAATTAGTGCAGTTTATATGATACTTTTCTATATTATACTCCCCTATGAGTGAACAAATAGAACCTCAGTGAACAGATACAAGAGATCTCACTGATCCATAAATAACCACTATAATCTAATCCCTAAACATACATATAGACATTCCACACACCTGACTGGAGTATTGACCAGTCTCCCTTGTATGTCACAAATTAATTGTTCACTCCGCAGGAGAATTGGCCAAAAGGCAAAGGCAAGAATATGATGAGCTGTAACACAGAAAGGAGCACGATGCATAAGGAATCAGGTGATAGTGACAATTTCATTTATGCTTGAAGAGTTTGTTATTATGTTACGATAATGACTGTGGAAAAGCAAAGCAAGCTGAAGAACATTATAAAAGAGATAATTAATCCCATAATACAAGTTGAAAGAAGCAAGGAAAACTAATGAGTGGTGTATGTTCTATTATGCCTGCTACTGGGACATTATACAAACAAGTATTCTACCAGGTCTAAAAGATTTTTTTCACAGTTTTTCAGAGGGCATTGCTAGAAAAAAAAGAAAATATGATACAATTGTTCATGACAAAAGAGTCAAGCATATGAGAAACATGATTGATATATTATTATCGCTATACTCATATGTAAGCAGCAAGTTGTAGATGGCAATATGGCCTGAGCCTAATAGCCTTTAAGGTGGCCATACACTGGCAGATTGAAGTTGCTGACATCGGTCCTTTAGACTAATTCGGCAGTTTATCTGCCTGTGTGTGGGGGCATCTGACGGGTCTTCCTGATCGATATCTGGCCAAAAAAAGTGATATTGAACAGGCAGGTTCAATTTTTCCACCGACCGAGGACCACAGAGAGTTGCCCATTTCCATCATATAATCTGATCAAATGGGGGTCATTTACACAACAAATGCTATGTGAAGCTACAAATGTATTGTTATTGCTACTTTTCATTAATCCATAATCTAATTTAAATCAATGCATGGTTGTTTGGGTAATTTGGGCCCTAGCAACCAGCAAACTACAAACTGGAGAGCTGCTGAATAAAAAGCCAAGTAACTCAAAAACCACAAATAATAAAACAATGAAAACCAATTTGCAAATTGTCTCAGAATATCACTCTCAACAAATACTATAAGTTAACTCAACAATGGATAACCCCTTTAATGTAAATGGACAGTGATGAGCAAAGTCAATGGGCGGGCCAATTTTTGCTTTTTTTAATCGTTTTCCTTTTTTATGGCAACTTTTTTGTAGTGGTGGATTTTTGACGCAGTTGCTAAAAAAATTGCAGATGGCGAAATGTGGTATCCATGCTAGGTGAAAACATTCGTCACTAGTGATGGGCGAATTTATTCGCCATGCGCAAATTTGCGGTGAATAAATTTGTGAAACCGCAGTGAAAATTTGCTGCTTTAAAAAAACGTGAATTTTTTGCTGTTTCACGAATTTCGCGGGAAATTGCCAAAATTTTTGGCCGAAGCGAAACGCCCCAAATTTGCCCATCATGTTCGCCCATGTATGTTATTTATGAAAAAATTTTAATGTCTAAAATTCGATAGAATAGTCACAACCTGGAGTCTATGGGGAGCCTTTTATCTTGGGAAAAAATTGTCTTATCACCACTATTAACATATTTAACTGGTTCAACAGACCTCTGCATTGACTGCTACATAAACTCGGCAGGTTTTAGATGGAGAATAGTCAAATTAGAACTGTTTCCAGGGTCGAGGTGTTGTAAATCTCACATTCGAATTCAAATTCAATTGGTGGTTTTAAATTCAAATTTGTTTTGAGTTTTGTCAAAAAATTATTTGAAAATTTGAATTTACCATTCGAACCTTAGTAAATCTGCACCTAAATACAGTCAGTTGTTTATACATATGTGGAGCTCCACATAATCCCAATGACATTCCACTTAAATGCTTAGTGCCAGCACTCCACAGAGTAAAACGCAGATACAGTCAAACCCTGTGATGTGGCACTGGGCTATGATGGTGGGCTGAAGGGTATAATGGAAGCTGCTAAAAGGAGGATGCGTGTGAATGGGATGATAGACTCTACCCTCTATATAGCTACATGTTGCTCTATTCTCTGGGTCATTCTGAAAATACTGTTAATTACTTAAAGGGATTCTGTCATGATTTTTATGATGTAGTTTTCATTTCTAAATGACACTGTTAACACTACAAATAATTCACTCTCAATATAAAATTGAATTCCTAACCAACAAGTGTATTTTTTTAGTTTTAATATTGGTGTGTAGGTGTATCTCAGGTTATTTTGCCTGGTCATGTGCTTTCAGAAAGAGCCAGCACTTTAGGATGGAACTGCTTTCTGGCAGGCTGTTTTTCTCATACTCAAAGTAACTGAATGTTTCACAGTGGGACCTGGATTTTACTATTGAGTACTGTTCTTAGATCTACCAGGCAGCTGTTATCTGGTTACCTTCTCATTGTTCTGTTGTTGGGCTGCTGGGGGGGTGATATCACTCCAACTTGCAGTACAGCAGTAAAGAGTGACTGAAGTTTATCATGACTGGGGGCAGCTGCGAAACTGACAATATATCTAGCCCCATGTCAGATTTCAAAATGAAATATAAAAAAATCTGTTTGCTTTTTTGAGAAATGGATTTCAACACAGAATTCTTCTGGAGCAGCACTATTAACTGATGTGTTTTGAAAAAAAAAACTATTTCTCATTACAGTATCCCTTAAAGCATTTAAGGGGCCATGTGAACTGCTAAAGAAGGGGGAGAGGATGAGAGCAGGACCACATACTTAACTGTCAATAAAAGCAAGGCTGCAGACCCTGGAATGCTCTGCTAACTATGAACTGGATTTAACATTCTTCCTAACCTGGCCCATAAAATAATCTTCCCTGTGTCTGAGGCATGCATTAGCTGTGGGAGATTTTTCTTAATGTTGTCTGCTACACTAATTTAGCTATATATTTGAGTAATCTCATCGGATTGTGTGGAGCACCACGTGTGTACAATTGACTGTATTAATAGTATAATCTGACAGATGAACTCTTCTTTCCCCCTTTGGGATGGCTCTTAATGTGTGTGAAGTAGTTTAACTATATCTCGCATCCGCTGCGATGCTTCTACCCCCCACAGATATGAAGCAATGTACATAGGGTTATTCAGCTATTAATAATGTTCTGAAGTTTCTAATTGAGTTGATTGTAGTGTGAAATATATGTTTTTTTTTTAAAAAAAAAATTACCATATTAAAGGTTTTCTGTGGTCCTAAGGGACAAGTGATTGGCAAATCAAAATGCTTGGAGTGCTTCTATTCATGAATATTACAAATAGGCACCAGTGAATATACTGGGATTGGAGTTTAAAAGGCATGTAAAGTCTAAAATAGAATAAGGCTAGAAATGCTGTATTTTGTATACTAGATATAAACACAAACTTACTGCACCACAAGCCTAATCAAACAAATAATTTATGCTTTCAAAGTTGGCTACAGGGGGTCACCATCTTGTAACTTTGTTAAACATCTTTGCAAGACTAAGACTGTGCACATGCTCAGTGTGGTCTGGGCTGCTTAGGGATCATCATAAACAAAGCTGCTTGAGTTCTACATGGCTGGGAAGTAAGGCGGGGGCTCCCCCTGCTGTTCATAAGTATGATTGTTTCCCTGCTCAGCAGTTAGGGACCATCTGACAATTCCTATCCACAGCTGTAAATGAAGGGAGAATTTCACTGCATACAGTCAGGTTTCTTATAAAAACAGTACACATTTTGTAATTAAAGTATATTGGAGATAGGTTTCTTTTTCATTAAATTTATTTTTTTGCCTTTACATGCCCTTTAAACATGTGATTATTGGTATGCAATCTGCTTACCTGTATTTATTTAAAATATGCAGATACTGTAGCTGCTACGTTGGTGTCAAAATCATGGTTCAATGATATAACATCTTACTGATAAGTAAAATCTCCTCATTGAATTGAATCCTTGCATTATCGATATGACTCTTCCTTCTTACAATATAGGACATTTATTGGTCTCTGAGTCTCTTTATTGTAATCTCTTCTATGTCAGTATATGCCGTTTAAATAAGGGGGTGATCCTTCGTGCCTTTAACTACATAAAATGAGCTGGTAATTGCAATTAAAATGCTCTGATTACTACTTTGTCATACAGTGTAATGTACACACACCACAAATAGAGCACCTCCCACCGGTATTGTTCATTGGCAGATAATTGGACTCCAGTGGAATGACTAGCCAATTGGTTATAGTCATTAAACATGTCAAATAATGAACCTACCAGATCAAAATAGATCCAGACAGCAAAACATGGTTCTTACAAGTACATCCCCAACTATGTGACCTACTATAATATGGTCAATTATGTGTAGAACAAGACTCTACCTACATGATTCCCTCAATGAGTGCAGACAAGCATAACATAAATGTAGTGTTTATCGCAAACTATTTCGATGATAAGTATAAAATAAGTCCTTAGGGTGTTAATGGTATAGGTATTACAATACATAGAATGGCATATAATACATGCAATTGCATATTTTACTGTAAGTCTCCTATTTTTCATTGGAGATGTGCTTGTAAGAGTCAATTTTGATCCGGCAGATTCATTACTTGAATAGCTTGAGCATCAAGGAATCTTGTATGATTAGAGACAGTGCCTTCCTGGAACAGTTAATCTTGTCAGTCTTATTTCCAACTCCGATAAGAAGCCATATTACAAATATATTTACATATATTCATCAAACTATTCAAATGTCACAATTAGAATTTGTATTAAGCGTCTGTCATTTCTTTACAGTCTACTTAAGTACACAGATAATGCTTCAAATTGCAAGAAAAGACTTGAATGTCTCAGATGATTAATGTGGATTTATTATTTCTGCGCTGAATAACAAACTAGATGTTGTACTTTTGCATTGCAGTGAACGGGATGCCACATAGAAAAATAACTTTTCTTTGCTGTTTTACAATATGACCAATTAAAATATTTTTTAAAAATCGAAATGGCTAATGGATGGAATACGTGATGTCAGAAGTAACCAAGCTGAGAGCGAAGGAGCAGTAGATGTAATCTTTTTGGATTTTGCCAAAGCAGTTGATACAGTGCCCAATAAATGATTGCTTTTTAAACTAAGGGCTGTTTGTCTTAAAGGATAAGTAAACCTTTAAAATAAGTTCATATGAAATGGACGAGGGGGCTTTTCTAAGCACTTTTGTAATGTACATTCATTATTTATTCTTTTCTCATTCCAAGATATTAAGAGATACATGTACTGATAATATGAATGAATTTTGTTACAACAGCACCACCTGCTGGTCAATTTCCTACCAGTCTAACCACCAAGTAGTCAAGGAAGTTGTCAGGAGAAAGAAAGAGGCTGCTCTGATGTTCTTTTGCTTAGGAATATAATTAGAAACCTCTCTCAAACATTTCCTAAGCAGAAGAACATCAGAGCAGCCTCTTTCTCTCTCCTGACAACTTCCTTTTCATATTAACAGAACATGTATCCCTTAATATCTTGGAATGAAAACAAAATAAATGATGAATGTAAATTACAAAAGTTCTTAGAATACCACTCTCATCAATTTTACATTCACTTATTTTAAAGGTTTACTTATCCTTTGATAAAGCCATTTGGAAACTGACTACAGAATGGGGTACAGAGTTGTTTATTAATGACTTACAGGAACATAGAGGAACATATTTTAAGTAATGTATCAGTGTTTTACAGATGACACAAAACTATGCAGTCCAATTAGTTTAATCTAGGATGCGGCAACAGGATCTTGACATACTATCTGGGTGGCTAAGTGGCAGATGAGATTCAATGTTGAAAACTGTAAAGTCATGCACCTGGGATGTAAAAATATTCACTTATACCCTTAATGGGACTGCACTAGGCAAATCCATTATGGAAAATGACCTTGGAGTCCTTGTAGATGATAAACTTGGCTGTAGCAAGCAATGCCAATTGGCAGCTTCAAGGGAAAAAAGAGCTGTATTAAAAGGGGCATAGATTCACGGGAGGAGGGGGTTATTCTTCCACTGTACAAAGCACTGGTAAGGCCCCATCTAGAATATGCCATACAGTTTTGGTCTCCAGCGAGCAAACAGGACATTATTGAATTAGAGAGGGTCCAGTGAAGGGCAACTGAGCTGGTAAAACGTATGGAAAATCTAAGCTATTAGGAAAGACTGGCTAAGTTGGGGATGTTCACACTGAAGAAGAGGTGATACATATAGTGTATTGATTAGCTAATTTTTTTGGCAGGTTTCACCATGAAAAATTAACACTCCAATGGGTAAAATACATTTTGTTGTGTATCAAAAAAAAAAAAGTTGCATATAGATTTTGGCAAATTTTTTGCTGTTTTCCAAATTTTTTGATAAGCGGAAAGGGTCAGATTCGCCCATCACTAGTGATATCACTGATGATAACTATATATAAATATAAAAGGGCATCACATAATAATCTCTCTAATACTTAATTAACCAGTAGGTCCTTCCAGCTGACGTCAATTATAAGAAAGGAGGTTCCGGCTAAATATTTTGAATATTTTTTTTTTTTACAGTGAGAGCTGTGAAGATGTAGAATTCCCCCTCTTAAATCAGTCATACTGGCTGATACATTAGATTTAGCTTTAAGAAGGGTTTGGATGGCTTTTTAGCAAATGATGGAATACAGGGTTATGGGAGATAACTCATAGTACAAGATGATATAGGGACTTGTCCAATTGCCTTCATGAAATATATTTTCCCCCTCTGAGACAATTTGGAGAAGCTTCAAATTTTGTTTTGCCTTCCTCTTGATCAGCTAGCAGTTAGGTAGGTTATATATAGAGTTTAAAGGTTGAACTTGATGGGCATATGTCTTTTTTCAACCTAACCTACTATGTTACTATATAAAGCCAACTATAATATACTGATATGTTGCATATGCATTTAAAAGCCACCAGTATGTTGATGATATCACAGACACTTTCCTTATTGTACATGATAATGTAATAATAGTGTTAGAACTAAAGAATAATTCAGTTCTATGCCCTGAATTACATGTTTGCTGCAAACTGCCATCATTTTCCTGAATCGCCAGTTCATCACGAGCAGTTCATTTAATTATTCCCAGGATGTAATACATAACCTTGGTAATTCATATGGATGACTTTTTTTTTGCAGTGACAAGCTCTGGACTGTTTGTTTGCTGGACAAAATATATGAAACCAATAGAAGATGAATTATTCAGTAGCCTTTCATGTGGATTTGTGATTACTTGGACTGCTTTTATGCAGTGTGTATATTTCCAGCTGCCATCTCTTTACTGTTACTTCTTTCTGGAAACAATTTTTGTAGCTATTATTGCAGAGGCTTGTCATCCAGGTTGTTTTTCCAATATATGTGTTCAATATGTTTTTACTTTCCCTTTATTCGATTAAATAATTATTATTAAACATTTTCTTTAATTGTGTGCATCATTCATCTGTAATCCTATGGTAGTGCTGTTAAGACCTTCTTAGTAAAATGAGAGCAAAAGTAGCATTCAGAAACATATAATCATATTACAATTTGGCTTTTGCTGAATATAAGCACCACCAACTGCTTTGTCGACCATTTCAAAGAACTATAGAGCAGAACACTTGCCTGATTGAATTCATTTCCAATGATGCACTGAGTTTTAAAGGCTCTTAAAGGCCTCAACTTGAGTATGAAGTGCTGTTTTGGCCTCCAGTGCTTAAAGGGATACTGTCATGGGAAAAAAAAAAAAAAATTTCAAAATGAATCAGTTAATAGTGCTGCTCCAGCAGAATTCTGCACTGAAATACATTTCTCAAAAGAGCAAACAGATTTTTTTTATATTTAATTTTGAAATCTGACATGGAGCTAGACATTTTGTCAATTTCCCAGCTGCCCCTGGTCATGTGACTTGTGCCTGCACTTTAGGAGAAAAATGCTTTCTGGCAGGCTGCTGTTTTTCCTTCCCAATGTAACTGAATGTGTCTCAGTGGGACATGGGTTTTTACTATTGAGTGTTGTTCTAAGATCTACCAGGCAGCTGTTATCTTGTGTTAGGGAGCTGCTATCTGGTTACCTTCCCATTGTTCTGTTTTTTGGCTGCTGGGGGGAAAAAGGGAGAGGGTGATATCACTCCAACTTGCAGTACAGCAGTAAAGAGTGATTGAAGTTTATCAGAGCACAAGTCACATGACTTGTGGCAGCTGGGAAATTGACAATATGTCTAGCCCCATGTCAGATTTCAAAATTGAATATAAAAAAATCTGTTTGCTCTTTTGAGAAATGGATTTCAGTGCAGAATTCTGCTGGAGTAGCACTTCTAACTGATTCATTTTGAAAAATTTTTTTTTCCCATGACAGTATCCCTTTAAGAAGAATATTAATGAAGCTGGAGAAAGGGCAGAGATGTGCAACTAAACTGGTTAAGGGTATGGAAGATTTAAATTATAAAAGTAGTTTGTGGAGGTTTGGGTAGTTCTCTCTGAAAAAAATATGTTTGCAAGGGGACATGTTTACTGTTTATAAGTACATTAGAGGGCATTATACATAGATAGCAGAAGATCTTTCTTTGCATAAAATGGATTATTGTACCAGAGGCCTCCCCTTTAGACTAGAAGAAATGAACTTTCATTTGAAGCAGAGTAGGTGGTTCTTCACAGTCAGGACAGTGAGGTTGTGGAATGCCCTACCAGATGATGTTGTGATGGCTGATTCTGTTAGTGCCTTGAAGAGTGACTTGACTTGATAGTGGTTTTAATAGTAATGGGCGAATCTGTACCGTTTCGCAAAACTCATTGAAGTACATTGGTGTCAAAATAATTTAGACAAGCGTAAATTTCTATGCGCGTGCAAATTTTTTGCCAGTGAATTGACGCCAGAGTTTTGCAGATGGAAATTTCCAGCAAATTCGTGTCTGTTGAATTTATTTGACTATCAATTGAATGATTTCTTAAACTCAGTGTATGGAGTGGTTGGTAGTAGAGTGTGTGTATATATGTGCTGGTTTGGAAGGGTTGAAAGTGATGGACTTTGGTCTTTTTCAACCCAAATTAACTTAGTAACTATGACATTTTCCCCCATAGTTTCTTGGTTGAGGTCTATGTAGTCATTAGTGATATTAAGGAATGAGAGGTGCAGATTTACCAGTAATTGTATCCTTGTTCTTGAATGATCATTTTATAAAATGAGTAATAAGAAATTGTCCCCTTTAGATTTAAGAATAAAACTGAGCTTCATTTAGATAGAACTTTAAGGATGAGAGAAATAAGAAATGTCAAGATAAGCTCTGTAAATGTGAGGAATATATTTTACATTTATTTTACAGCATATATCATAAATTATATAACAATAATGTTTGCAACAAATAAAATATGTTGAAGACTGATCTCCCTTTGATTAATTTATGTTATTATGTTTATTGATTTGAATGGTCTCAAAGTTGTCTTGGAAAATAAATCTCCCAGTGCTTAAAAGATCATGACCATGAACTTGCAGTTGTAGCACTGAGAAAGCTAAGTAGTACTAAACTGATAAGATAAATTGGATACTTTCCATTCAATGTCCGGTCAGCAAATTTTCTTCCCCACTTGATTCTGTCTCATGCAACAATTTCCTCCATGTATCTTCCATTTTCATACAATGATACAAAATGTTTTCATTCACCCAATTTCTTCACTGTGGAATGTTTTTCTTGTTCTCCAAATTTCATAGTAGCTTCAACACACAGTCATACTATGTTCAACAGTTTACTTGCTGTCAAATCAATAATACAATTCTAAATGTAGTTGACATATCCACGTGATGTTTTCCTAACTAATGCCCACATTTGTTTGAAAAGGAAGAGGAACATTGTTTAATGAAAAGAAAGGTTGGAATTATAAACTCTTATAGGAAATAATTCCTCCGGATATCTTTATACTATTTAAATGTGTATCTACATTCTTTTCCTGTTTTACATTGCTGTTATATATATTTTTAAAAAGGTTAGATCTATAAAACATCAAACTGGAGCATCCAGAAGTATCCCAGTAGTTTGATTTTTTCCTATTTAATTATACTTTGGTGAAAATTGAAAATGAAAATTGTACTGACAATCAGGAAAATTAATTTGAATAAATCTGAGTCCTTCAAGCGGCAATGATTTTATCACTCAACACATTAGAAGCAAAAAGTAAGAACCCCCTTCTGAATTGTTAATCCCTGATGCAAAGTGCACAATGGGATTTTAATATTTAACAATTATTTTACACACTGGAACCAATTGTTCTATTCAAAGCTTTCCTTATCTGTTTGAGTATCAGTACTACTCATAAAAAGACTATGAAAGTTCATGAATCAAGAAAGACTTGAAATACAATTTGAAAGTATAGGAAACAGACCAGGAACAGGCAGTACTTTAGTCTGCAAACACCCTTTTATTGGTGTATTTTCACTCACAGCAACAACTTGAAATACAACTAAGATATACATTATCATTTTTGGAGACAAAAACAATCCTAGTGTGTTTGATTAATGTTTAAATGATTTTAGATTTTACACACAAAGACATCTATATTGTGTTGGCATTCCAAGACAAGGTTTTATTATCACAGATAAAAAGGACAAATTCTAATTACGTATCCCTGCTATGGAAGAACTGAATTTTCAGATTTTTTGCTGTCCCTGGTAACCGTGGAGACTTGCCTCATTGGTGCAACGCCCCTGGTTGACCATGAACTTCAGTCACATTGCTGCCATCTTATGGCATGTTAGAAACCCTTTTAGAGAATGACACCTCTAGTTAAAATAAAAAGCCTCAAGAATTCCCAGTTATGTGTAGGAAAATCCCCTCTCTGACAAATAACTCTGCAAACTTATAAACCTTTTCAGTTCCAATGAAATATTAATGTATCAGTGTCAGGTTTAAAATATATACACAACAATTGTAAGTGTTTAAGTATTTTACTGAATTATTGTTTCCCATTTGCTATTTTACAAAATGCTTTACAAAATCAGCAACACATATATTTTATGAAAATGGATGTTTTCGGTCCACATTAATTTATATACATTATATAAAGTATTTACAATATATATATATATATATATATATATATATGTATGTAGAAAGGCGGCACTCACAGGGTTTTCAGTCAAAAATAAAAAGTTCTTTATTAATCTCAACGTTTCGATCCCCCACAGGGATCTTCGTCAGGAGTATACAAACAAACAACCAGAGGGCCCCTCCACCTCCACCATTTAAAGCCATGTGTGGACAAACGGCACCAAAACCAGCGCACCTGGTTGCTAGGCAACCAGAGTTGTTGTCAAAAACATCTGTGTAGCATATAAAATAGAAGTGCAGGGTATAGGGGACATAGAGAACACAAGACAGGGAGAAATAGAGAATAAAAGTACAGAGCCGTATCCAAAACGGTAACACCGTGCCCTTTGAAAGCCAAATCATTTCCCTTTCATGCGCCATCGAATCAGGACACTCGCCTGGGGAGTCGGTCCAATCATATTGCAGCAAAGAGGTGGGCGTGCGCCTCCGTGCGCATCTGGCTTCAGTATGTCGTTCTGTTGTTATGGACCCGTTGCCTAGATACCCATCGGTTGCAGGGAAAACAAGCGCCGGTAATGCCAGCCTGTGCAGCTCCCTGCGTCAGCCGTCACCACCTAAAGCGCCGAATCCTTAGTTGCAGGGTTGACAGCTACGGCTGTCTTACAGGTAGGGCATGTAGGCAGGGGCGAGGTTATAGCGCCGATAATGACAGCCTGTGCAGCTCCCTGCGTCAGCCGTCACCACTTAAAGCGCTGGTTCCTAAATTACAGAATTGACAGCTACGGCTGTCTTACGGGTAGAGGGCATAGTCCCTTGAGGCAAGTAGTAGTGGGATTTAATATAGAAGCGGCATACTTTGGTCAAAAACCCACTTATGACTGCAAGTAAGGTCAGGGCTGCACGCGCAGCTACTAGTCAAACCATACGTTAGGGGTGATGAATAGGCACAGGGCATGTACGGTGTCAGGAGAACAACGAAGAAAAGGTTAAAAATAGGTAGGCAGGAAGCAAAAGGGGGTATATGGAGGATAGTAAACACATATGTACACAGCATTGTTGCATATTATGCTCAGAACATACACAGGGTGTCAGGGTCTGTATTGCCCAGATAATTGTTCATTGGTTCATATTACTGGTTAAAGAAAACAGCCGAGTGGGAGAGTTTCGTTCAACCCCCGTGGGGTAACAGTGTCGAGTCGGTGGATCCATTTGGATTCTCGTCTTAGTAAGGCCAAATCTCGATTCCCCCCTCTGGGTAGTGGGGGCTGATAGTCGACTGCCATGCAACGAAATGTAGGTAGAGTGTGGCCCATCTGAAGGAAGTGTCTGGCCACCGGTTGTTTGGCTGTATTTTCTCTGAGAGCCTTGCTGATTGCCGATCTGTGGTTAGCGATCCTATCCCTCAATATAGTGGTAGTCTTCCCCACATAGTACAGACCACATGGATATGTAATAATATAGATCACAAAGGAGGAGGTGCAGGTGAGTCTATGTTGTATTTTAAAACGCTTGCCGGTATGGGGATGTGGGAAATCTCTGCCTGTCAACATTGAGCGGCAGGTAGTACAGTCCGGGCATCGGAAGCAGCCCAGTTTTTGTTGTACAGAGAGCCAATTAGGTGTTCCACTTACTTTGTTTATAAAATCAGTCTGTACCAGCATGTCTCTCAAGTTCTGGTTTCTTCTGTGGCCGAACATGGGACAGGGTGCCTGGTGTAAGGATAAAGAGGTATCCATAGCGACGATCGGCCAGTTCCGTGTTACACATTTCTTTAAATTCCTGGAGAAGTGAGAGAATTTAGTGGTAAAGATCATGTTGGTTGGTTGTTGCTCACCTTTGGTTTTCCCTGCTAGTAGGTCAGTCTGGGAGTGGGATAGAGCCCTCTCGAGTTGTTGAAGAAGTAACTCCTCTTTGTAACCACGCTCCAGGAACCTGTTGAAGCCCTCCTTAAGTTGAATTTCTGCTTTCTTTCGGTCGCTATTATTCCGTATAATGCGTAGAAATTGCGAGTATGGTATGGCTCTAATAGTGGTAGGTGGATGTTCACTTTTAGCGTGTAAGATTGTGTTCCGGTCTGTGGGTTTTCTGTATAGACTCGTCCCCAAGCCATCTCTGGTTTTAAATATTTGTAAGTCCAAAAATTCGATACAATTGTCATCACAATTCAAAGTCAGTTTTATCGGGGAATCTAAGTTGTTGAGTGTGTCAAAAAACATATTGAGGCTTTCGGTGTCGCCTGGCCATATTAACAGGAGGTCATCTATATAGCGAAGGTATAGTATAATTTTGTCCGCCACCTCTCTATGATGTTTCCTTGTTCAAACTGTAGCATGAATAGATTGGCATAAGATGGTGCCAGGGCACTGCCCATGGCTGTGCCCGATGTCTGTAGATAGAAACAGTTTTCAAAACGGAAGTAATTCCTAGTGAGCGTAAGTTCAAGTAGTTCAATTAGGAATGCTGTTGGGACGGTCTTGTCCGTTCTAGTTTCAAGTGCTTTTTTACATGCCTGTATGCCCTGATCATGGGGTATCACTGTATATAAACTTTTGACATCCATGGTGGCCAAGAGATATTTCTCAGGTAAGTTGTTGAGAGTCTGTAGCATCTGGATGACATGTGTAGCATCACGGGTAAAAGAAGGCATAAGGCGCACCAGGGGTTGTAGAAAAGAATCAATATAGGTTGCTACAGGTTGGAATAAAGAGCCCACAGCCGAAATAATCGGTCTTCCTGGTGGTGCAGATTGAGATTTATGTATTTTAGGTAATGTGTATATAATAGGGATCCTTGGGAAGTCAGATGTCAAAAAATTAAGCGTATCAAGGTCTATCCAGCCCATGGATAGAGCAAAGTTCAGTCTCTCATCTAGTTCCTTTTTAAAGGTCCTGGTAGGGTCACATGGTAGAGGACGGTAAGTAGAGGTGTCTGATAGTTGACTAAGTAGCTCTTGTCTTCTGATAGTTGACTAAGTAGCTATATTGAGGGATA
The DNA here is from genome assembly GCF_017654675.1 of Xenopus laevis. NCBI lineage: Eukaryota > Metazoa > Chordata > Amphibia > Anura > Pipidae > Xenopus > Xenopus laevis. Next base: position 121,846,512 of record NC_054382.1, on the reverse strand, counting down.
GGATCGCTAACCACAGATCGGCAATCAGCAAGGCTCTCAGAGAAAATACAGCCAAACAACCGGTGGCCAGACACTTCCTTCAGATGGGCCACACTCTACCTACATTTCGTTGCATGGCAGTCGACTATCAGCCCCCACTACCCAGAGGGGGGAATCGAGCCTTACTAAGACGAGAATCCAAATGGATCCACCGACTCGACACTGTTACCCCACGGGGGTTGAACGAAACTCTCCCACTCGGCTGTTTTCTTTAACCAGTAATATGAACCAATGAACAATTATCTGGGCAATACAGACCCTGACACCCTGTGTATGTTCTGAGCATAATATGCAACAATGCTGTGTACATATGTGTTTACTATCCTCCATATACCCCCTTTTGCTTCCTGCCTACCTATTTTTAACCTTTTCTTCGTTGCTCTCCTGACACCGTACATGCCCTGTGCCTATTCATCACCCCTAACGTATGGTTTGACTAGTAGCTGCGCGTGCAGCCCTGACCTTACTTGCAGTCATAAGTGGGTTTTTGACCAAAGTATGCCGCTTCTATATTAAATCCCACTACTACTTGCCTCAAGGGACTATGCCCTCTACCCGTAAGACAGCCGTAGCTGTCAATTCTGTAATTTAGGAACCAGCGCTTTAAGTGGTGACGGCTGACGCAGGGAGCTGCACAGGCTGTCACTATCGGCGCTATAACCTCGCCCCTGCCTACATGCTCTACCTGTAAGACAGCCGTAGCTGTCAACCCTGCAACTAAGGATTCGGCGCTTTAGGTGGTGACGGCTGACGCAGGGAGCTGCACAGGCTGGCATTACCGGCGCTTGTTTTCCCTGCAACCGATGGGTATCTAGGCAACGGGTCCATAACAAAAGAACGACATACTGAAGCCAGATGCGCACGGAGGCGCACGCCCACCTCTTTGCTGCAATATGATTGGACCGACTCCCCAGGCGAGTGTCCTGATTCGATGGCGCATGAAAGGGAAATGATTTGGCTTTCAAAGGGCACGGTGTTACCGTTTTGGATACGGCTCTGTACTTTTATTCTCTATTTCACCCTGTCTTGTGTTCTCTATGTCCCCTATACCCTGCACTTCTATTTTATATGCTACACAGATGTTTTTGACAACAACTCTGGTTGCCTAGCAACCAGGTGCGCTGGTTTTGGCGCCGTTTGTCCACACATGGCTTTAAATGGTGGAGGTGGAGGGGCCCTCTGGTTGTTTGTTTGTATACTCCTGACGAAGATCCCTGTGGGGGATCGAAACATTGAGATTAATAAAGAACTTTTTATTTTTGACTGAAAACCCTGTGAGTGCCGCCTTTCTGCATACATATACATACCTAAACTCGGCAGGCACCCAGGTATGTACCGAAGTAAACGGTGTGCACCTTTTGGTCTGTGAATATATATATATATATATATATATATATATATATATATATATATATATATATATATATATATATATATATATATATATATATGTAGCGCTATAGTAAACTGACTTGTGCTAGGACAGTTTAGCTACTTTCCTTGGTGGGCTGAGACCACTGATGAGCTCTCTTTCTCAGGGGTAAGCCCTCGCAGCGGGGTGGAGGCAAGGGTGTAGTGTAACTGTAACCTGATGCGATAGCACAATGATGGGCGCCAGTAGTTCTTTAACAGTTGAACAAAGAACAGTATTTATTGAACAATAGCACAAAGATCATTTAGCACATTAATCCACAATGGAGTATAGAACATACACAGCAGCATAAAGGAAGCATTTACTCACAGCACGTATAGGCTGAATCTCCACAGGCTAGGGAATATACAGCAGAGAGTAAGTTGACAGCATGTGATGGGTATTGCCCAGTTTTCAGGATATCTTCCAGTGGCAGACTAGTGGAACTCCTGACATCCCTATCTCAACACTTGGTTCCTTACTCTGGGTCAGTAATACCCTGGGATCTTAATCCCTCTAATCTCCTCGGTGGAGCCTTGAGCTGCTCAACTAAATAACCACTCTATCACTCCTAGAGTGATCTATAAAACGAGTATAGCTGTCTAATTACTAGGGCCAAGGCACCTAGGGTCAGCATCACCCATTCCCTTCCAGCCTGCTTGGTTGGGCTAAAGCAATGGACCCAGAGCACATGGTTCCTAAACCTTTTATACTCTGGCACAGTGCCACTAGTGTACACTGTGTGAACTGCAGGGGTTACATAAGCACAAGGTCCCCATAAGGACCCACTAAGGTGTCCATATTACTAGGGATGTGCCTGTCTGTAAAGTGTAAGGGTGTCTAAGATTTTCACATCCCTACATATAGATATATATATATATATATATATATATATATATATATATATATATATATATATATATATATATATATATATATATATATATATATATATATATATATATATAAAAAGATACGGTAGCGCACTCCAGGGACTTGAATAAAAATATATAGTTTATTTAAACATGGTACAAAATCGACGTTTCGGCTCCCCTCTAGAGCCTTTCTCAAGACAAACCACCATTATCATTACTCCCCTTAAATATCCCACATAAAAGCCGCTCCTCCCCATGTGCAAAATTCCGCCCATTCATTACTCACTTTCCAATTAACACTTTGCATACAATGTATCAAAGAAAGAAATTTTTTGAAATTTAGTGTTCGGCTAGAACCCAAATTTTATAACAAAAAGGGCCACCTAACGCCCTAACGTGTGTTTAAAAAACAATTGAAAAAGCATTGCTCATTCAGGCCCTTGGGTGCCATGGTGTTTAATCTTCTGATCCAATAGGTTTCGCGCTGTAAAAGTAATTGTGATCTGTTACCACCTCTCCTAGGTTCAGGTACATGATCTATTCCAATATACTTGAAGGTAGGTAGTCTATGGCCTTTTTCTAAGAAATGCTTGGCCACCGGTTTAACTGACTTCCCATCTCTGAACGCCGTACTAATCGCAGACCTGTGTCCATCCATTCGAATTCTAAGAGTCATGTCTGTCTTACCAATATAGGCCAGGCCACATGGGCAAGTGATCATGTATATCACATGTGTAGTTGTGCAACCTATATGGTGTTTGATCTTGATTTTTTGTCCCGTATGGGGATGACAAAATGCTTCTCCTGGGGACATATATCTACATGAAATGCAGCTCGGACATCGAAAACTCCCCGGCTTCCCAGCTGACAGCCAAGTGGACTGATGTCGCTGGTAACACTTAACCGGGTCCGTCGCCACTAGCAAATCACGGAGATTTTGTCCCCTGGTATATGCCATTATTGGAGGATCCGGACAGATTTTAACCAAATCTTTATCCACTCTAATAATCGACCAATTGTCCCTTACTATCTGGCCTATTCGGCACGAGGAGGTATTGTATCTAGTAGCAAACATCATCCTCATGTTGGACGACTCAGCTCGTGATGTTCCAATTTTCATTTTAGCACGATGTAATGCTTTATGCAACACGTTAGCCTCATAGCCTCGTGCTTTAAATTTATCCCACATTTCTTTAATCTGCACTTGACATTTACTTGGATTTGAGTTGTTTCGCAAAACACGACAAAACTGTGAAACTGGTAATGACTGTTTTAGGGTGGGAGGGTGACAACTCGACCTATGGAGGAGAGTATTGCGATCAGTACTTTTTCTGAACAAGGAATAATGTAATTTGTTTTGTTCACGCCAAACCTCAACATCCAGAAACTGGACTTTGTGTTCGTCACACGTGGCAGTGAACCTAATAGGAGTTTGCAAATTATTGAGATACTGGAGCATCTCCCCAAAGGACGACATGTCACCATCCCACACCACAAAGACATCATCGATAAATCTTTTGTAACAAATAAGCTGCTTACCAAATTTCTCTCGGATGTTAACGCTCTCATAATGGTGCATATATAAGTTGGTGTATGCAGGGGCCATCGAAGCCCCCATCGCCGTCCCTGTCTTCTGCAAATAGAAATGTTTTTCAAAGCGGAAATAATTCAATTTCAGGCATAATTCTAAGAGTAATAATACAAACTGTATTGGTGGACCAATAAACCCATTGTATTGTACTAAGGCCAGTCTTACCGCTTCCAGTCCTTCTAAGTGAGGGATACACGTATATAAACTTGCCACATCTATAGTGGCTATACAAATTCTCCTCTGGACAGGTAGTTCCAACCCTTTAATACATTCTAGAAAATGGGGGGTATCCCTAAGGTATGACCATGTATCCTGGACCACTGGTTGCAACAGTCGATCCAGATACATTCCCAATGGATGTAGCAAGCTATCTCTAGCTGACACTATGGGCCTACCTGGAGGGGGGTTTAAGCCTTTATGGATCTTCGGTAGGGTATACAAAATTGGACATTTCGGAAACGGTTGTAATAAGAATGCTTTCTCCTTGTCAGTAATCCACCCTTTAGCACCAGCCTCATTGATAAGTGAATCCACCTGTTTTTTAAAACCTGCGGTAGGGTCAAAGGTTAGACATTCATATACATTAGTATCGTGTAATTGAACCAATATTTCTTTCTGGTAATCAATATAATTCAACAATACAATGCCCCCACCCTTATCGGCGGGGCGTATCACAACGTTAGTGTCCTCACATAACGATCGTATAGCTCCCCTCTCTTCCTTTGTCAAATTTACAAAATTATTCTTGGTATCTCTTTCGAGTTCAGCAACACCATTCTCAATTGCTGTTTTAAATAGTTTGATTGACGGATTCACAGTTTTTGGACAAAATGTGCTCTTTAAATGAAGTCCTTCACCGCCTCTACTTGATTCCTCGTGATCCTTGAAAAGATCCTTAAGATCCAGCAACCTTGTAAATTTAAAAAGTTCAATTTCAAATTGGAAGGCATCAAAAGACACTGTTGGAACGTACGATAGTCACTAAGCAGTGATGTCTCGCCCGCTGATAAGGTATGGGTAGATAAATTAAAAATAGGTATATTTATTTCTTTGACTGCCTTCCTCTTCGAGCCCCTCCTGATCGGGTGTCTTTGCCTTTTTCTGCCCCTGAAGGGGGCAAAGATGTTATCTGTGGAGCCTCTAAAAAATGTTCGGGATTATTGTGGGCTGAGACACTATTGGTTGTATTACTGCCTTCGGTATCAATGGCCATTTGGTGTGTGTTCCTGGTCCCCCTTGGGCTATCATCCCCCTCCAAATCACCGGAACTATTATCAACGGTATTTCTAGGTTTCACCAACCGTAATCTGGGGGCCCGTCTGAACCTCGGTAAGCCAAAGATGTGTGAGAGACAATGTACCGAGGTTCAGACGGGCCCCCAGATTACGGACCATCGAAGGGTTAACGAAGTGAGTGCGGATCTGTTTGGCTGATATATATATATATAAATCAAACCAGGGAAAATTTTTAATACCATTAGTGCAATGAGGCTGTGACCACAAAATACATATAGACAAATACAAGAGTCCTCTGCACTCAACCCATTATCAATATTTTTCAGACATTGAGGCATTTTGTGCATACTGCTACTAAAAAAATGCATAAATGCCTTACCCTTTAAACAAATCAGGGATTGTTTGTCCATATATTGCAATATATTTAAGCTGGCCAACTATGTCAAAGTTATCCCATATCTGGCCAGTCCTACTCTCAATTTTCATTTGATTCATCTAGGGGCATATTTATCAAGGGTCGAATTTCGAATTGAAAAAAACTTCGAAAATTCGAATTAGTAAATTTGCACTCATGTCTCCGAGCTATATAAACAAACAGCTACGGTCCTGGTTCACTGTCTTGCATGTTTAAGATAGGCATAACTTGTTAAGATGCTCAGATTTAGCCATCAGTGGCATAAAAATCCCCAGCTCTGTACTCATTCATTGCCTGTTACTGATCAAGTTTACTTGTCCCTTGGTTCTCTAAATCCTATTGTGGCTTTTTGCTTCCCTGGTCTTGTCTCTATGTTGTTTCCATAATCCTATATTGTTTCCCTGCCTTCAAGTTTGTTTTACCAGTCTGCAGTTGTTACTTGGTTCTAACCTAGCCTGCCTGACTATGTCCAGCTCTGTCCATATTGTTTAATTCTCAAGGTATACGTTTGGCTTCCTTGTCTGACCCCCACTTGGGTTTTAATGACCATGATCCTTTCTCTCTTGAACAGCAAATGCTGTCTGTTAACATGGTGCTGTGATTGCCTATGATTAAGTACCAGAGGGTATGAAACACATAAGGCAGAATACGATGGGGTTTGCATGTTTGTTATTCTTTTAATACGACTTTTGAATAAAGTAGAATTTTATGGAAGTACGAGTTATGGGACACATTTTCCTTTTTTTGTACTTTCAACAAACATGACACCATTTTGACTACAAACTACAAATAGCATAGTATTTGGCTTAGCATTCCAGCATGAAAACTTTCTAGAGTTCAGTAGCATTAATTCATATGTTAATAATGCAGGAAAGCGTTTTTTTTAAATACTCCTTTTCCTCACTTTTTTATTAAGTAAATGACACCTTTTTACATATTTATAAATATTTGTTTATTTAGGACTGGTAAACTAGTTATGAGATCAATGGAATCTGTATTGCTCAATCAACAGTGTAAATTAGCCAAATTAAATGTGTGTGTTAACTATAAACCAAAATATCTGGGGCTGACTGGAAAATGCCACATCTTTATGTGCAATAAGCTTTGATCATCCTACTACAATAAATACTGGGTTGCTGTGAGTACCTACAATGCTCAAGTTTATAAATTATATTAGCAATTAGGCTTTAGCCTTACCTGGTTTTGCTCAATTTTGTTTAAAACAATATCTTAAATCATAGCGTTTGGCAAATAGATTCTTCTCATCTCATAAAATAACTTACTTCTCCAGTTTTCTTCTCCAGACCTTTCTGAAGATCATTCTGTCAGACTTTGAAAATATGATTATACTGCTTTCTTACTCTCCTTTCTTGTGTCAAAAGTGTCTCTAATCTTCTGACAAATTTGTTATTATTTCATCTTTCTTTTCCACATAATGGATCATTTTTCAAACGCTAGCTCTCAGAAGTTGTGCTTTATCACTAAGTCCCTAGAACTTATGTGTGTCCACTATACAATTCATTGCGCTAAACACATTGCATTAACCAACTTATCTTTCCATTACCTATGTTTTTGCTACCTAATGGGCCATTGAAAGTAGCGGGATTACTTACTTTTCGCAATTCAATTCAACACAAAACCACTTATCGCATCAAGTCTTTCGCAATAACTTCTGGTTTCCCTTATGCCACTTCGATTATGCCACTTTGAAGTGGCTGAAATGCTCTTTCTCCTATCTCTAAAGCCTTTTCACCCTCTTTCAGTCTCCTATTCTATATGCCTTATGGTACATGTTTTTAACTAACTGCAAATATTTAGAAATTCTCTATTTCTCATTCACCATATCATTATGGCATCTTATTATTTCCACATAGGGATTGTTGAAAGATTGGAATGCTTTATCCTACACATGGAATCGATCCAGCACACCTTTAGAATGGTCATCTTCTCATGATTCCCGATTCTCCTCAGAAAATATAGGGGTAAATTTATCAAAGAGTGAAGTTCCGCCACTATAGTGAAATGCCGCAGCTCTCAATTCATTTCTATGGCATTTTGAAAGGCGTATTTATCAATGGGTGAAAGTGAAAGTTCACCCTTTGATAAAAACGCCTTTAAAAATCCCATAGAAATGAATGGGGAGTGACAGAATTTCACTCTAGTGGTGGAACTTCACTATTAACTTCACTCTTTGATAAATATACCCCATAGCATCATGTCTGCTTCGTCTGATTCACATTCTACTTCACTTACAGGATGACTTGTATTGCCTACACTTTTTATCACTACAAATTGTTGCATTATCAATGCCAATGTTTGGGCTTGTAGAAATGTAGTGTTACTGTTTTAGTATTTAACCAATCAGGTCATATTAACTGTCAAGTTATTGTTTATAGCCAGGGTCGGACTGAACAATAGGGGGCCCACCAGGTTACAATCTTTGGGGGCCCCCGCAAACATGCGCGAATGCCAGCATGTGCCACACATGCATGCACACCAGTTTGTGTTATGGGGACAGAAGATCAGGGGAGTGGGTCAGGGCCGGCGGAGGCCCTTGGCGGCCGAGGCCCACTGGGTTTTTTCCTGGTGTCCGGCCAGCCAAGTCTGACCCTGTTTATAGCCAATAAGGCAAGAAGCAGCTTAAAGGACAAGAAAAAGTTACACTGGGGTGCCAATGTGGCAGCCACCCCCTAGTGTATAAAATCACCAAAGTTTTTTCTCTCTTTTTTTGTTCTTCAGAAAATATTGCACCAGCCCAGGTAACCATCACATCACCACACCATCATTTTATCCTACTTTCCCAGTTAGATTTGTACATTTGTCCATGCATACTTTTATACATTTTCTATCCTTACAATCCTACACATGCACATGAAAGAAATACCTGGGAGAGAAGGCACAGATGGCAGCATGGCACTGTGATATATAGTGATGGGTGAATATGACTCATTTCGCTTTGCCAAAAATTTGTGAAACGTCGAAAAATTCCCCAGATGCATTGAAGTCTATGGGTAACAAATTATTTTGTTGGTGCCAGTGACAACGGGTGCCAGTGAGACGCACCAATTTCTATCTAAGAGTGCTGAATTTTAAAATGCAAAAATCACACAGCAAAATCCGCAATTTATTTTCTCTGTTGGTGGTGCATCACTATGGGGTCCTAAAAAGTAAATATGGGCAAAGAAATACCTTTGCACAAAGAAAAAATATGACTTTTTGTTTAGGTAGTTGTTTATAGTCAATGTCTCAGATATACATTTGAATCAGTTATCATATATCTTTAATCATTTTTTAATGTGTGTATGTACTGTTATCGCAATACAAATCAATGTCAGTGTTTCACCCAACAACATCATTGAAAGAGACTTTACAGTGTTGATTATCAGACAGAACATGCTGATTGGCACTTTCAATTCAAATGTAGACTGTCCTGTTTTGATGGAATCCTTTTTCTAATATTTCTTTATTATTTCTTTACAATGCAACATTAAACCAATGCACAAAATAACTATAACACTAACCACAAAGCCCTGTTTTGTTCTAAAAATATTTTAGAAAGGCAGGTATTTCATCTTACTCTTCTTTAGCTGCATGACATATTGTGGTTATTGAAGTTGCAGAGTATTGTTAAAAAGGAAGCAAGTCCATCAAAGTATTAGGCAAGAAACATTATGCTTGGGCTTATAGTACCAGCCCAGAGGCACAATAACCCCTGGAAATGCCCCCAGGTGCTCCCCATCTTTCTTTTTTGTTGAGTTACAGTACTTGCTGAATCTGCTTTAGGCTGCTGTCAATCAGCTGAGCTTAGGGACAAAGTCACAAAGTGCAGAGCAGAAGGTTATGTCTCTCAAATAAAATCTTTAGTTTGCTGCAGGGCAAATGCATACTGCTGACTGCACTTTCCTCATCTGCCTAATAATGCACATCTGAACTAATTACTAATCAACCGTGCAGCATATCAATGTTATGTGCATTCAGTTTAAGGGTAGAACTCCACAGACGATTTTACCTGCGATACCTTCCTTACAACTGTCGGTTGAAGACCCAGCATGCAGTCTTGATCGGGTGCAGTCAGCTTCAACATGCAACACTTGTATTACTTACATTAGATACGGCACATCCGAAGTGACACCTGCGATTGGTCTCATCACATCGAAACGGAAGGTATTGCAGGTAAAATTGCCCATAGAGTTCTACCCTTAGACTTAGGTCACCCTGGGAAATTCATTGTTGGTACTTGTAGTTAGCTAGAAACAGGTTTCATTGTTTGTAATGGAGTAATTGTTCTGCGAGTCCAAAGGGACAAAGTTACTGCAACACAAGTCCATATGTTGCGCATCTTATTTATAATTTATTTCCACACCATGTGAATGCACAAAAACAATGGAGACAGCATGCATATGGTTGGATCACTTGCAAACAATTCAACTTTAGATTTCATATAAAGCTTACACAGATCAACCATCTAAACAGAAGAACAGATTATGAACACACTTCAAGCAATAGGGTTACACTATGCAAAAACTGTGCACACATTTCAGTACATTTCAATTTATGTGTCAGGACCAGCCAAGGTTGCAACTCTGGTGTTTGGGTTTCTGGGAGTGTGTACCAACCACCTGAGCCACCTGGGGCTGGTCCTGACGAGTTCTCCTTGTACACCACTTGTATTCTTTCTGTCTGCTTTTTCTTCCACCCACCTGATTAGGTACATGTGCAGATCATTATGTAATTAAGACTCTTAATAGCCTATCCCTGATCATTTCTCTTTGTTCCTGCGTTCAGTCCACTCTTTGTCCTGTCCTTATCAGAAAGTACAGTGCAGGTAGATTTGTAATAAAGGCACAGTAGTGATGTTGAAAAAACTCAACCCTTACCCAACCCAAAGTGGAAAAATCTTAAAGGGATCCTCTCATATTTTTTTCAAAACGCATCTGTTAATAGTGCTACTCCAGTAGAATTCTGCACTGAAATCCATTTCTCTATAGAGCAAACAGATGTTTTTATATTCAATTTTGAGATCTGACATGTGGCTAGACATATTGTCAATTTCCCAGCTGCCCCTGGTCATGTGACTTGTGCCTGCACTTTAGGAGAGAAATGCTTTCTGGCAGGCTGCTGTTTTTCCTTCTCAATGTAACTGAATGTGTCTCAGTGGGACATGGGTTTTACTATTGAGTGTTGTTCTTAGATCTACCAGGCAGCTGTTATCTTGTGTAGGGAGCTGTTATCTGGTTACCTTCCCATTGTTCTTTTGTTTGGCTGTTGGGGGGGGGAGGGAGGGGGTGATATCACTCCAACTTGCAGCACAGCAGTAAAGAGTGATTGAAGTTTATCAGAGCACAAGTCACATGACTTGGGCAGCTGGGAAATTGACAATATGTCTAGCCCCATGTCAGAATTCAAAATTGAATATAAAAAAATCTGTTTGCTCTTTTGAGAAATGGATTTCAGTGCAGAATTCTACTGGAGCAGCACTATTAACTGATGCGTTTTGAAAAAAATATGAGAGGATCCCTTTAAGATTTTTCCACTTTGGGTTGGGTAAGGGTTGAGTTTTTTCAACATCACTACTGTGCCTTTATTACAAATTTTTTTGTTTGGGTATGCTAAGTCTAATGTCACTTCAACAGTTTCTTCACCAGCGATTTTTCACATATTATAAACACTGTCAAAAGTTGTAATTCACCTGTCTGAGCACACAGGGAAGATTTTTGTCTAAAAATGCACTACACTCTGAAACCAGTCCCATACTGTACATGGGTGACTTAAGAGCTACTAACTGATGAGCCCCCAGGCTGCATAGATAAGTAATAAGTCATTTTCCACTTGCCATGGACGAAGCCCAGACTATTTTGAAAATAATGTGCATAGTACTCTCTTATTATCAAAATTATAGAACAAGTTCAGTTCAGCCACATTACTGGAAATCAGGGTTAATGATTGGGTTGCTTAACATTAAACTATGTTTATTGGTCTCCTGGCACATAAAACACAAGGGATATGCTAACTATGTCATTTATGGGAGATCTTACATATGGAAAGTATAATACAGATACATGTTGGTCCCCTTGTAAAATATAGTAGCTGCCTTTTTACTGCAGTTTCAAAGTATAGGTCTGGGGTTATCTGGAAACCCATTATCCAGAAAGCTCTGAATTACAGAAAGAGTGTCTCGCATAGACTCCATTTTATGCAAATAATCCATATTTTTTAAAAATGATTCCCTTTTTCACTGTAACAATAAATCTGCACTTTGTACTTGATCCAAACCAAGATACAATCAATCCTTTTTGGAGGCAAAAACAGCCAATTGGGTTTATTAAAGGCTTAAGTTATTTGAATACACTTAGGGGCAGATTTATCAAGGGTCGAATTTGGAATTATTAAAACTTTGAAATTCGAATTCAAAAAGACCAACCAAAATCAAATCAAAGGGTTTTTTTGTCCGAATAGGTCTGTTTTTGATTGGATAGGTCAGTTTTCGATCTAATTCAAATCCTACGAATCGAAGTAATAGCACATTCGAATCGAGTAATTTGAAGTTTTCCCCGCCAAATGACTCCAATTGATGTCCCCCATATGCTAAAACAGCAATTTGCCAGGTTTTAGATGGTGAATGGTCGAAGTTGAATTTTCAAAGAGACGGTACATGATAAATTTCGAAATTTGAATTTTCACATTTTTTTCAAATTTTAATAGAATTTGGACTATTCCCTAGGCGAAGTAAACAAAAATTAGCTCGAAATTCAAATTTTTTCCATTTGAATTTTCACTTCGACCTTTGATAAATCTGCCCCTTAAGGTATGAAGGTCCAAATTACAGGAAGATCTGTTATCCGGAAAATTGCAGGTCCTGAGCATTCTGGATAACAGGTCCTATTCCTGTAATACAATATAATAGTAGATGAGATTAAAAACTATTTTCATTCAACCATCAACAAAAAATGTGTGTCTAAGTGAAAGTAGCCAAGCTGATCTGCTTTCTTATCCGGAGGAAGGTGAAATACAGAAAAGACATGTATGCTGCAGTCTAAGTGGTGATAAAAATTAAGGCAGCACTCCAGGAAGAAGGAATGACATATTTAATTGCTAGGCAGCTAAGGTTACAAGGCTTTTAACCCTTTAAGGAAACCGTCACAATATCCAATCACAATGGTTCCATTGAACTAATAAGGTAGGTGTTGGCTGAAATCTGGTCACAATGGTACCACAACTGCATCACACCTTTATAGTTCACCTAAAACCTACCTGAATAGATCAATGGAACTGCCATTGACCATTATGTTTTGTGCCAGTAACCCCATAAATAACTCCTTCCAAAACCACTTATCCAGGATGAGTTGAGATACAATGTAAATTGCACATACCAGACAAGCAGGTGGAAGATTAGCAGCTGCTTTGAATCTTAACCCTGATCGCCAGCACAAACAACCATCCTGGGTAAAGCCCAGTCTCACCTACTCCCTAACTGTGCTTGGCACTCAGATCAGCTCTTAAGCTTTCCCATCTGAAATCTCACAGGATTGTCAGTGCAAAATCTCATGATGGCATCACTGGAGTTACCAGGTAGGGATTTTTTTTCTAAAGACACTAGTCAGCAGCACTCCCTGCCCCTGCCCCCAATCAAGCTCAAATAGATAGATTGGAGAGACAAAGTAGTTTTTATGCCTTTTCTTTTAATTTTTCTTTTAATTTTTTAGGCAAACAGGTTTGAGGAGTCTTAGCCTCTCCAAGCCTTAATGAAAATCAGCTTATGTGCAAAATGTTGCCATTGTAGGACCAGCACTCAACCTCTAATAGTTTCATCTCAATCTGTACACTACATCTGTGTGTGCCTATGGTTTCAAGAGGCAGCAGTGGAATAATCTACTTCCCCAGTCTGACCAACCCAACCCTAACCCACAGTGGTTGACCAAATTTCAACCCAAACCAGTCCAACCGGTGGTCAGCATGGTTTTCAGGTCAACTGTGGCTTGGCCTTGACTGGTACCAGTACCAGCTAGGTCAGTAAAATACTAGCTAGGTGGCAGCCCTCATGCCAGAAAGTAATTTTTAAGGTAAGCCATTAGTACAAAAGACTCCTAAATTGTGAGGAATGCAAGTCTTTACACTTCAGAACCCAGAGGTGTTGATGGCAGTGCAGAGTATCAAAAACATGTACGATAGCAAGCCCTTATATATTTTACAAAATAAGATCATTAAGGGGGTTATTTACTAAACTCCGAATGCAAAAATCCCCAACAATTTTTGATTTTTTAAGTATAAAATTGGACTTTTAAAAAATCTTTCTTAATTTATTATATCCCGAGGTTGGGAAAGTCCAAATCAGAAAATTCGGCATATAAGTTAATGGGAGAAGTCCCAATGGTTTTATCATTTGTGTTGGGTTTTGTGCTATACCCTGAAGATTTAGGAGTTTTCAGAAAAAAAAAGCATACAAAATCTGAGTTTTAGGGTGGAAAATCCGAAAACAACATGAAATTCAGATTTTTTTCCGCAAACCACATTTTCGGGAAAATCTAATAATAAATAAGTGGAAAAAACCACGAGTTTTTGGCAGACCATGTTGAGATTAATTCGGACTTTGATTAATGACCCCTTAAAGGGCATGTAAAGTCTAAAATAGAATAAGTCTAGAAATGCTGTATTTTGTATACTAAATATAAACATGAACTTACTGCACCACAAGCCTAATCAAACAAATAATTTATGCTTTCAAAGTTGGCTACAGGGGGTCACCATCTTGTAACTTTGTTAAACATCTTTGCAAGACTAAGACTGTGCACATGCTCAGTGTGGTCTGGGCTGCTTAGGGATCGTCATAAACAAAGCTGCTTGAGTTCTGCATGGCTGGGAAGTAAGGCGGGGGCTCCCCCTGCTGTTCATAAGTATGATTGTTTCCCTCAGCAGTTAGGGACCGTCTGACAATTCCTATCCACAGCAGAAAATGAAGGGAGAATTTCACTGCATACAGTCAGGTTTCTTATAAAAACGGTACACATTTTTTTAATTAAAGTATATTGGAGATAGGTTTCTTTATCATTAAAGAAAGTAAAAATGGGATTTCATTTTTTTTATTCCTTTACATGCCCTTTTAATGTCTGCTATTCTTAAATACAAACATTTTACATGTGCAATAAAATAGTGGGCTATATACATATTTTTTTTAACATTAAAGGTTCCCCTGAAATAGGAAGAACTGTCGGTCTCCATACAAGAAATTATCCAGTCAATAGTTTTCATTTAAATATTCCTTTTATGCAGTATGAGTTATAAAAATTCATGAATCTTTTTCTTTTTTCGAGTGTACTTGCATTCCTGTTAAAGTTCAGGTCCACAGACAATTGTCTCCATGGATAATGTAAGCGCACACTGACCTTGCTTACAAGTATTCTGTAAGACTATGATGAATACTGCGGTACAGCTTTAATCCTCATTATTCATGTGACCGTTATCAATACTTTTTCAAGCATGCTCACTCATTGTTTATTTGTTTGTTTATTATTCCAGCTCCAAGCAACTTATTTTTTTTTCTCCTAGAAATCTCATTTGCATATTAATATCCTTCACAGATTTTTGCTCTGACTTGAAAATTGCTCTTGTAAATTAAAAAGCCATATGACTGAAGCTTGATCTACTGTAAAGGACAAATGATAAAGTGAATAAACGGAATAGTAGTGATGGTGAATCAAAACGGGACAAATTCGCCCATCACTACTTAATAACAAATGTAGACCTTGAAAATCAGGTTTTCACTTAAACATGGATATTTTTGTTTGCTATTTATACACATATTAATTTTAACAAATAATCCAAAAATGCTTTAAAGGCATACAGTAACATTTAGTAAAATAAGACAAAAGAAGGTTCTTTTTCAGTTAAGGGCATTTGCAACTTTTACAGTACACTAGTGATGGGTGAATCTGACCCATTTAGCCTTGCAAAAAATTCAAGAAAAGGCAAAAAAATTCACCAAGCGCATTGAAGGCAATGGGCGATTTTTTGCACACCATTTATGTCTGGGTGTTTTTTTGTGTTGAAATATTTTGCCCATCCCTTCAGCACACTTCTCACAGACCTATTAGGGGTAATTTACAACCACAAGAGCAGGGAGCAAAGCTCAATTTATCGCACAATCACCATTGACCAATAGACTTCATTGCATTTTGGCGAATTTCGGTTGTTTCTCGAATTTTTGGTGAACCGAAAAGCATCAGATGAACCCATCATTATTTAACACTGATAGAGCAATTGTGTTCACGATTAAATAAGACGCAAATCACATTGAATTTGGTTGGCATCAATTTAGGAATTTGGTGTGCGGTGAGCGTGCCCTAATATTTGTTTATTAACTATGCTGAAGTGATTGACACAAGCGCTGAGGGAGCCTTGGATCTGCAGCCTACTTTGGAAGAGATGGTAGCTCCGGAATTTTCCTGCGTTAGTAGCTGCAACTGTACTCAATTCAAAACAGGAGACAGGAAGGACCAAGCTGCACTGAGAGAAATTAATTATTTGTGCAATTGTGGCGAAATTTATGTGATGGCTACTACTACGCTACCGGTCATAAATTACCCCTAGTTGCTACTCTTTGCAACTCATAGTGCAGCATGCTCTACACATGACACTGTTTCTTCAGTTGGGTTCTCACTGTAATAACAAAGGAATGGTTTTGGCAATTAATTCTCACAAACCGTCATAGATTTTCAATGAAAAGATGTCATTGTTCATTAAAATAGTTAATTATTATTTTTAACTTGAAGTTTCCTAATAACTACTTAGGGGATGTCACATTATATTCCCTTCTTAAGATATTTTCCCTGATGACATGACCACAAGCCATACTGAGGGTCAGACTGGGGGGCCAGGGGCTCACTGGGGCTGCTGTCCCAGGGCCCCACTTTGCCCCTGGGACCCCTTCCCTCCTGCCCCCCCCCCCCTCCACCCCCTGCTGCCTTGTGTAGTGCCCCGGCAGGCCAGTCCAACCCTGGTAGTTCTCCATCACTTTCTCTATCCCTATGTGTATCCCTCTATGTCCCTATGCTGGTAGGTGATGCTTTGGGTACTGAACCATTCTAGCTGCTCTACTTGTACTTACTACCCTACTCCTATCTCTCTCTACTAAAATGAGCTACTTATGAGATAGCCTTGCAACATTTACTTCTACTGTAGTGCTATTCATATCCTGCCCAGCAAGAGAATGTCAAAGTGACTGAAGTTTTTTTGATTCCTTCAGTTTGATGGATTAGACAACCCAACTCACACCTCTGGCCTATACAAAGAATTAATGGACTTTTCCCTTCTCCCAACTCTAACAAACCCAGCCCATGTCTGGAGTTTGCATTTTCCAATAAGGCAAAGATGCCCATAAAAAAGTATATAGTTATACAAAGCCTGAAATATCCTTGTGTCAAAACCTTGCTGTTTGGCCACATCTTGTCTTCAATGGACAGTGTCACTTCTACAGTTCAACCTATAATTGATTTACTTGACATGAGGACTAGTATCTATACATCATTAATTGCCTGGAGTGCCTATCGGATGACAAAATGCAATAGCTCACATTACCCTGGGAACACATATATGTAGTAGTCTGTACTGATTCATCTGTCATATAATGTCACATAAAAATAATTCATTTCTGTTGATTGATAGGTATGTTGCCAGATGCTCTTTGATATAATTCTCTTTGTAAGTGGATTTTCAAATGAAAATCACACACAGTTGTCAAATATCAGTCATGTATGTCTTTTGCAAGATGCCATTTCAGTTTGCCAAGATTTGCATAATGTTTTGCATAATGAAAAATAACCCCCACTGCACCACTTCCTTGGCCAGTGTGTGAGGCCACATTTCCAATTCAGTCATATTAGGACCCATACAGTAGATCCATGAAACTCCTACCAGGAGCTAAGCTTTTTCTGAAGTAATGATGGTTGACTTTACCTGGTAAGCAGCAGATAACAAATACACAGGATGAATTTTAGTTATGTTCCAATAAAAGTTTTCTGGTTTGTAATCCAGTTTCTCCCCCCTCCTATGGGTTTGCCACCCAAATCCCCACCACTTTTAGGTGCTGATAATCAATTTAACTAGAAGCCATCCAAAGTTTGTCCTGTAATTCTGGTGGTGCACTCCCAGCATTCACTCATTGTAGGATTCTTCTCAACAGAGAAATGGTACCGCCAAACAAATTAGTAAACATTTTCACTCTGGAGAACCACATAAAGATCAAACCATCCGTTTATTCTGTACTGCGCAACACATTTCGGATATAATAATTCCTTCGAATAAGCACCTGATTGTCACAGTCGGCACCCAATACCAGAACAAGTGCCAAGTACCCTGGTCTCGGCTCGGCTTCACCAGTAGTGTGACCACCGTTGGGCTTCGGGAGGAACCCTCAGCTTACTTGGGTGCCATCTGGACTTAACGAGGGGTGCAAGGCAAGATGTTCTGGCTGGCAAAGGGGCACGGCTGTTAGCAAAGTCTTTTAGGCCGAAGGTCACGGTACAACAGGATAAGGCAGAATCGTAGTCAGGCAGGCTGAGTCGAGGCTGGCAGATAACTAGGATCGTCAGGAAGGCAAAGGGTCAAACTGGGTAATCAATCAGAATAGGATCAGACAGAATTAGTAGTCAAAATACAGGCTGTGTCGGAGTACTGATATCAGGATGGTCAAAAACAGGCAAGGTCACAACAGGAGATCAATAACAAACAGGAACAGATGCACAAAGGCTCAAAGGCACCAGGAAAACGAATCCTATCACGGGCAATGAACAAATCAAAACTGTCCCTTTAAATACATTCAAAATTCACGCCATTGCGAGCTGACGTCATACCTCAGTGCGCCTGCGCCTTTAAGACGCAGCACGCACGCCCTAGGCGCAGAAGATCCTTGCGGGCGTCCCCACTGAACCCCACCACCCCTACCGGGGTAAGTTATTACACTGATGAAGGATTATTGATGATTAATAATGTTGTGCATTACAGAATAAACAAATGGTTTGATCTTGATTGGTTCTCCAGAGTGAAAATTTTTGCTAATTTGTGTAGCTATCCAAAGTGTTTTGGATTTGTGAGCAAATAAACCTGTACTACAGTGTAGATACTATTTACAGGGCTACACTCTCATAAACAGTTCTATAAAGTGTGAAATAATAAAATATTTACCACTGCCTACAAACAAAACATAAACTTGTGTGTGTTACCATGGTTCAGCTTGCTTTTTACTTAATATAGTCACCTGAAAGTATTTAATTCTATATTAGCATTTATAGCGGAGGCTTTTGAAAAACCGCAGGAGTTTTACCAGCCTTGTTTTACCTTGTTTGTGGGAGTACTAATCATACCATAAGGTTATTGTTCTGGTTTGTAAATTAATTTTTATGTTGGAAATATGTCATGCAATTAAAATGATTGTGTTTCCTGTATTGATGTCCTGCTTTTCCTGCATCATTGTTTCTCTCTAAATTATTCATTCTTATATCTCTATTGATTGCCAGCAGTCAAATGTAATTTTTTTTTGAAGTATTCAAGTATGCACAGTATCTCTCATAGTGATTGCTGCATAGTGATTTTCCCCCAATAATATAAACAAGGGCAAGAAAATATGAAACAATGGAATAATATTCATAAGTAATATAGCTTCTTCATAATGCATTTCAATCACATAAAAATGAGGCCGATGTGATATGTTCTGTGAAGGCAACAAGCCTCTTTGTAATTTAATATAAAAAGAAAGTGGAAAGCACTTACCTTTAAAGAGCAACATCTAATCTACTATTTGGTACATGTAATTCATAGGATCATGACTGCCAGTGTAATTTTCAAGGCTTATGTTCAGTTTTTTCTTTGATTCAGTAGAAGGTATAGATTCATAAGCACAAGTTATCGTTAATTTATCTCCTTCTATAATTAGATTGAAAACAAATGGATGGTTTATAACATTTTTTTATTAAATAGTTATTAAATAGGCCTACATTGAAATTGTAAAAAATGAGGTAATTCAAAAGGAAAAACCTTGATTGTAACACATTTTGCATTGTTCTTTAATTTTTATATTTTGATGAGTGAAATTGCCATGTTTGTTTTGCTGAGAAATGGCATAACTTTTCAGATTTTTTGCCAAATGAATTGGAGTCAACCTCCATTTTTTCTTACTTTAAGTGCATTGAAGTCAATGGGTTTCTCTTGCATTCTTTTCCTGTGCCAAATGCATTCATGTCAATAATGGGCATTTTTTTTATTCTTAAGCCAAATGCACTGGAGCTAATGAACATTTTTGCTCTGGGGTCAAGGGGCCTTTTTCCTGTGTGAAAATTGGGGAAAATTTTGAATAAATAGGCCCCATAGGAATGCAGTTTACATGCAGGATATTACTTGGGGTTATTTTGGCTACCTCCATGCTAGAATCTGTATCTGGAACACCTCGTTTATGTACATTACCATAAATTGTTCTCCATTTTTAATAAATGAAAGGTGTAATGTCTTCATGTAGATTTATAACTTAAGTCTGTCTGGGATCTGCAAATAATTTAGTGGGAATAGTTAGATTTTACATTAAGATAAAAAGTGATGTGTTAAGAAAGCCATGAATGATATTTGGCCCCTGATGTAACCAGTTAACTAGCAAAACCATTGTATTATAAATATATTTTCTGTTATCTGCTATGCAGTGAGCCCTCCAGGATATACCATGACAGATTCGCTGCAACAAAGAAGTTTATTTATATAAATCATGTTAAAGCTTCAAAGGCAAACACTGAATTTTTTACACGTTATTATTTTAACATTTATTAACATGTATTTATATAGCGCCAACATATTGCATAGCACTGTAAAGTAAATGTGATTATACAACTAAATCACATGAAATTATATACATAGAACATATGGAGTCACAATTAATACCGGTACAAAATACATCACAATTAATACCGGTACAAAAGGTGAGGAAGGCCCTATGCAGAAAGAGCTTACACTCTAAAGGGAAGGGAGTAATACACAAGGTGTGGGAGTGGACAAGATCAAATTAAGTGGGTGAGAAATGTGGTACTGCATGTGGTGTTGCGTTTGGCAGTTAAGCAGAGTGAGGGTAGGCTTCTCAAAAAAGTGCGTTTTAAGAGATTTCTTGAAAGCAGAAAGGTTGGGAGAAAGTC
Source organism: Xenopus laevis (assembly GCF_017654675.1). NCBI lineage: Eukaryota > Metazoa > Chordata > Amphibia > Anura > Pipidae > Xenopus > Xenopus laevis. The sequence continues at coordinate 121,825,782 of NC_054382.1, read as the reverse complement.
AGACAGACCATGGGAGAGAGTTCCAGAGGAGGGGTGCAGCCCTTGCAAAGTCTTGAATGCGAGCATGTGAGGAGGTAATGAGAGAAGAGTTGAGTAGCAGGTCAGTAGAGGAGCGTAGTAAGTGGTTGGGTGAGTATATAGAGATGAGTTCAGAGATGTAGGATGGGGCAGAGTTATGAAGTGCTTTGAAAGTCAGTGTCATTAATTTGAATTTAATTCTGAGAGGTAGTGTAAGCCAGTGCAGGGATTGACAGAATGACGTGGCAGAGGAGGAGCGGTTGCTGAGGTGAATGAGCCTCGCAGCAGTGTTCATTATGGACTGGAGAGGTGACAGTCTCTGGAGGGGGAGGCCAATTAAAAGAGAGTTACGGTAGTCTAGACGTGATATGACAAAAGAGTGAATAAGAATTTTGGCAGCATCTTGGGTGATAAATGATCGTATTTTGGATATGTTCCTTAGGTTCCTCTCGGGGTTTTTGTAGATAACAAGTTGTCTAATTCTGGGCAGTGTCATTCTGTGGCTACAAAAGCAAATAAAGTTCTGTCTTGCATAAAAAAGGGCATTAACTCAAGGGATGAAAACATAATTATGCCTCTTTATAGGTCCCTGGTAAAGCCTCACCTGGAGTAGGCAGTGCAGTTTTGGACTCCAGTCCGTAAGAGGGATATAAATGAGCTGGAGAGAGTGCAGAGACTAAGTGCAACTAAATTGGTTAGAGAGATGGAAGACTTAAATTATGAGGGTAGACTGTCAAGGTTAGCGCATGTGAGGGGACATGATTACACTTTACAAGTACATTAGAGGACATTATAGACAAATAGCAGGGGACCTTTTTACCCATAAAGTGGATCACCGTACCAGAGGCCACCACTTTAGACTAGAAGAAAAGAACTTTCATTTGAAGCAACGTAGGGGGTTCTTCACAGTCAGGACAGTGAGGTTATGGAATTCACTGCCGGTAGATGTTGTGACGGCTGATTGGCTTGGAAGATTTTTTGGACAGACATAATATCAAAGGCTATTGTGATACTAAGCTTTATAGTTAGTATAGCTATGGGTATATAGAATTTAATTAAAAGTAGAGAGGGGTGTGTGTATGGATGCTGGGTTTTCATTTGGAGGGGTTGAACTTGATGAACTTTGTCTTTTTTCAACCCAGTTTAACTATGTAACTATATAGGTGGAAGTGACATGATTTAATAAGTGACTGGTTATGAGGAGTGAATGACAGGGCAGAATCTAGGATAACCCCAAAGCACCGGGCCTGGGGAGAAGCGGTGATAGTGGAATTGTTAGCTATGATGGATACTTCCGGGATGTTACTGGTGTTAGTTGAAGGAAAAAGAACAATTTCAGTTTAAGAGAGGTTTAATTTAAGCTAGTGTTGCGACATCCAGGTAGAGATAGAGGACAGGCAGGAGGAGACCCGAGTTAGGAGTTCTGGGTTAAGATCAGGAGATGAGAGATAGATCTGAGTATTGTCAGCATAGAGGTGGTAGTGGAAACCATACGAGTTGATTAATTTGCCAGAGGGAAGAAGTATAGAGGGAGAATAGTAAGGGTCCCAGGACAGAGCCTTGAGGAACCCCAACAAAAAGAGGTAGGGGAGAAGATGCTACTCCGTTGTAGGAGACACTGAAGGAACGATTGGTGATGTAATAAGAGAACCAGGACAGGGCTGTGTCATGAAGGCCAAGCGAATGGAGGGACTGAAGTAGGAGTGGGTGATCAAATGCAGCTGAGAGATCAAGCAGTATTAGTAGTGAGTAATGATTGTTGGCTTTAGCAGTTAAAAGGTCATTAGTTAGTCTGGTCAGGGCAGTTTCAGTGGTGTGTTGTGGCTTAAAACCAGATTGTAGGGGGTCCAGCAGGTTATTGTCAGAGCGGAATGAGGTTAGTCGGTTGTAGACTAGGCGCTCAAGTAGTTTAGAGATGAAAGGTAGCAGAGAGATAGGTCGGAGGTTGTCAAGATTGGAGGGATCAAGAGAGGGTGTTTTAATTGAGAAGGAAACAGTCCAGTTGAGAGCGAGAGATTAAATAGGTGAGTTAAGGCTTTGATTAGACAAGGATTGGTATTGTGGAGAAGTTTTTAGGGGATTGGATCAAGCGGGCAGGTGGTAAGGTGAGAAGAAGCCAAAAGCTTTGAGACTTTCTCATCAGTGACAGGGGTGAAGGAGCACAGGAGAGACTGGGGAGTGTGGAGGGAGGGTGATGGAAGTCTAGGGGGGTTGAGTAGTGTAATGTCCCTTCTGATAGTGTCAATTTTGTTTTTGAAGTGCTCAGCAATATCTTGAGCAGAGACAGATGTGCATGGAGGGGGTGGAGAAGGGGAAAGGGAAGTGTTAAAGGTGGAGAAAAGTTGTGCTGTTTTTTTTAGAAAGGGAGTTAATGAATGAAGTAAAGTATGTTTGTTTGGCTTGGAAGAGGCTGGTGTTATAGGAGCGCAGGGCAGATTTGTAACTCCAAAAGTCTGATTCTGAGCGGGATTTGCGCTAGCAACATTCAAGTGCACGTGAATGTCTTTGGAGCGCTTTTGTATGAGCAGTATCTGCCACACTTTGCACCGGTTAGCCAGGCGCAAATCCGTTACCAGTATGCTAATTCACTAAGATGCAAAGTTGTGTCTCAGCAGTGGAATGCTGGAAAACTTTCGCTAGCGTTAATTAATCAGCACAACCATTTCATAGCGATCTTTTACTAGCATTCAATTCTGCCAAGTGAAATTTTGTAAGTACTCTTACGCTTAGGTCAATTTGAATAGGGCGGGTACATAACGGTCGCATGGACGTTATAAGAGATGTTGGTGGAAATGCTTGAAGTGGGCACTTTTCATTACGAATGTCCAAGGAAGCAAAATAAAGACAAAAGACAAAATCCTCTAATGCCCTAGACATGAGCCCACCCTAAAACACATGTTTTACAAATGTGACATGCCCCTCAAATGGTTGGGAAAAAAATGTTAACACAAAAATCTTTAATAGTTAGGACTTTTGAAGGCAATCCAGCTTTAAAAAATAAAAAAAAACGCCAGCACTTTTTACAACTTTTATGACTGAGTGAATAAGATTGAGGAGGATGTAGCTTCATCTTATCAGTTATCCTGGTCTAAGTTGGTGAAGGAAACTCTGGCAAAATAAGCAACACTCTTCAGTGAATTTGTGGAGTAATGGTTGTTCGTCTGAGCAAAAATGTGCTTGATAATAGCGTGCAAACCTGCATAGCGACGGTCTCTTTCGATAGCGAATTGTCGTCTACTTTTGTTAGTAAATTGGCAATGTCCCTGCAGGTGAGATTTCTGCAGAATTTAGTTTGACATACAATGTTTACTGTGTTAATGTCAAATAATGTTAAGCATTGCAGTATTATTGTTACACTAGGGAGGGGGGGGGGCATGTGCAAGACCAACTCTGACAACTCTTTCACATGCATAACCCAAAAGTGCCAGACTGTATGAGGCGCAGGCTAATTGGAATGAACTATTTACAGGAAAAACCATGGTATAGTATCAAACTGGCTATTTCTTGTCAATGAAATAGCCACATACTGTATTTCCAACATTTCCACACCAAAATCCCAGCTGTACATTTTAAATTTATTTAGGAAAATATCTGGGCCATAAGTGAGCATATTGTCATGATGGGGCCTATTTACTAACATTTGAATTTCTTTTCACAAATCTCTAAAAATGTGTGGCTTTACAGGTTATATCAGCCATAACTGAAAGTATACAAGAGCTGGATTGATTATTAGTGATGAGCAAATCTGTTCTGTTTCATTTCACAGAAAAATTTGTGAAACACCAAAACATTTGCAAAACACATTGAAGTCAAAAGGTTTCAACATTTTTTTATGTGTTCAACAACAAATGCATTAAAGTCAACAAGCATTTTCTTGTGGTGACTTTTTTTTTGTCTCAGCAAAAGTTTTTGTGGTGGATTTTTGCAGTAGCTATTTCATTAAAAAATTCACAAAACTGCTAGAAACATTCTTGATAATTTTGTCAAATGCATTGGAGTTGATGTTTTTTTGACTTTATTATTATTTCTCATGCTAAAAACATTGTAGTCAATAGGTGTGTTTTTCTTTAACCAGAATAGAATAAATTAAGGTAAAGACATCAGTGATTCGCCGAATAATTGGTGAATTTACCACGAAATTCACTAAATGGCAAAAAATTCATGAAACCCATTGAAGTCAATGGGCTTCAACATTTTTATGCCCGCAACAAATTTTATACGCGAACCTATTTTGTCCAAATGCATTAAAGTCAATGGGCGTCCGAATAATTTTGACGCAAGACAATTTTTCTGCACGCGACTATTCTGATGCATGCCCAATTTTTTTTTGACGCAGCGGATTCTTTGCCAGCCTCGAAAATGGAAATTGACTGTGAGTTTGCAACTGGTCAATTTATTCGTCCATCACTAAAAGACATCAATGTGCAGATTCAACTGATGCAATGTGGACACCATAAAGACATAAAAGGAAGAAAGGGACCTTTCCCACAATGAAAAGTCAGATAATTGATAAAAGGTTAAATGTTATCAGGGGAGGTCCTAGCCCCTTTGCCACCTGAGGTGACTTGCTGTTGCTACCACCCCTCCCCCTGCTCACTCATCTTTTTTGGCACAGGAGGGGGTCCATGATGCTAGTGCCGAGAAGCCATATTTACGGTTTGAAAACTGGAAATTCTCTTAAAGTTGCCAGGAGCAGCATTTTTGTTGTCCCTGATAACCAGTGAGACAGTGTCCTCTGAGGCAAGTTTCTCAACTCGCATTATATGCCCCTGATACCAGTAGCAGGTGTTAATTCTGTCTTTATACTGTAGCTCGCAATTGAGTGACACCCCACCTGGTTCACATAATAGAGATAATGATCGACCATTTTAACCCTGCTTCTTTTTGGTATGTTGGGATTAGTGCCAATCGTCTACTGAAGGCTGCAGATATACCTATATGCCACCTCCTTTATATATACACAGTATATTGTCGGTCCCTAAACTCAAAAACAGAAAGCAGGACAGAGCATGTGCTGTGAATCAGCAGAAAAGAAGATGGGGAGCTAATGGGGCATCTTTGAAGACACATATCTTGCTAGATGGTTGCCTTGGGCTGCTACAGAAGCCCCAAAACAGAAAACTGCCCTTCGTTTTTAGTTAAAGGGATCCTGTCATCGGAAAACATGTTCAAAACGCATCAGTTAATAGTGCTGCTCCAGCAGAATTCTGCACTGAAATCTATTTCTCAAAAGAGCAAACAGATTTTTTTATATTCATTTTTGAAATCTGACATGGGGCTAGACATTTTGTCAATTTCCCAGCTTCCCCTGGTCATGTGATTTGTGCCTGCACTTTAGGACAGAAATGCTTTCTGGCAAGCTGCTGTTTTTCCTTCTCAATGTAACTGAATGTGTCTCAGTGGGACATGGGTTTTTACTATTGAGTGTTGTTCTTAGATCTACCAGGTAGCTGTTATCTTGTGTTAGGGAGCTGCTATCTGTTGACCTTCCCATTGTTCTTTTGTTTGGCTGCTGGGAGGGAAAAGGGAGGGGGGTGATATCACTCCAACTTGCAGTACAGCAGTAAAGAGTGATTGAAGTTTATCAGAGCACAAGTCAAATGACTTGGGGCAGCTGGGAAATTGACAATATGTCTAGCCCCATGTCAAATTGAGTATAAAAAAATCTGTTTGCTCTTTTGAGAAATGGATTTCAGTGCAGAATTCTGCTGGAGCAGCACTATTAACTGATTCATTTTGAAATTTTTTTTTTCCCATGACAGTATCCCTTTAAGCTTTAGTTCTCCTTTAAAAGGTTGTATATGGCTGAAACATAACTGTACATAACAGTATTTAGTAGATCTGATACAAGACATAAATGCAACCCACACTTCAAATTCTTTTTCACGTACATAAAAGGAAAAATGAAATATCCTTCAGAATAATGCAGTGGGAGTAAAATGGCAACACGATTTTTAAATGCTTGTGGTTTCTATAGAGAAGCAAAAGAACATCTTTAGCATATTGCTTGATATATTGCTATTGCTTGATATATTCTATTGTTGTATGCATTAGCATTTCATGTGTTTTTGTATAATGGTGGGAAATGTTAGAGCCTTACACGCTCATGTTTTAGCCTCATTTCAATTGTTTCTTCTTCATACCTGTCATTGCAGTTTAATATAACATTGACCTTGATATTTGCTGACTATGCTAAGCTGCCGTGCATCTGTGGTAAGAGGCTCTAAACATGGAAAAACAGATGGGAAGACACCACTGCATGGAAATATCACTTTTATAAATCTAGTGTTTTACAGCTGTCAAAAAAGGAAACAGGGGTTGTGCAAAGTTTACCTATCTTCTTTAACCCAAACACATTTTACTGGTGTGTTGTTCAGCTAGATTTTGCCAGAAATCCCTGTTTGTGACAACGGTCTTCCAAATTTATGTTGTTTCCTAAATAAAATACTAAGCACACGTTTTTGGCTTCTAACAATACAAGGGGCCAGATTATGGAAGTATAGATGGTGCAATGGCTATTTTCTGCCTTAGCAAATGTTAACGGTATGAAAGCTCATAAATACAAATTTATTGAGATGGAAAGTCCTGAGCATACATTATTCTTTGCCCTAATACTGTATATCAATGTATATTTACGTGAAGAGGAATCAAAAGTAAATCCAGTTCTTCTTTCATTGATGTTTCTTTTTTTGGCTTCTGCACACAGTGAAACAATGAAAAAAAAAAACATAATTTAACTCAGTATCAACTAATGATAAGTCTAAAGAAAATGGACTAGCTCAGTAATCTTGAAAAGTGTTTTAGCACTCTTCAGTTCATAAACTGCTTTTAACAGTTTTACCCAAATTCTAAAGTTCTGCTTTAGTATGTTTTATGATTTCTCTAATACAGGCTGTGAGGACATTAGGGGAATAATACAATAGTATTATGCCTAAGTCCACGGTATTGTTATTACAGTCTATAAGTCAATGATTTGTAAGTTCAGGCCTCCTTAAAGGGATCCTGTCATCGGAAAACATGTTTTTTTCAAAACGCATCAGTTAATAGTGCTACTCCAGCAGAATTCTGCACTGAAATCCATTTCTCAAAAGAGCAAACAGATTTTTTAATATTCAATTTTGAAATCTGACATGGGGCTAGACATTTTGTCAATTTCCCAGCTGCCTCTGGTCATGTGACTTGTGCCTACACTTTAGGAGAGAAATGCTTTCTGGCAGGCTGCTGTTTTTCCTTCTCAATGTAACTGAATGTGTCTCAGTGGGACATGGGTTATTACTATTGAGTGCTGTTCTTAGATCTACCAGGCAGCTGTTATCTTGTGTTAGGGAGCTGTTATCTGGTTACCTTCCCATTGTTCTTTTGTTTGGCTGCTGGGGGGGAAAGGGAGGGGGGTGATATCACTCCAACTTGCAGTACAGCAGTAAAGAGTGATTGAAGTTTATCAGAGCACAAGTCACATGACTTGGAGCAGCTGGAAAATTGACAATATGTCTAGCCCCATGTTAGATTTCAAAATTGAATATAAAACAATCTGTTTGCTCTTTTGAGAAATGGATTTCAGTGCAGAATTCTGCTGGAGCAGCACTATTAACTGATTTATTTTGACAAAAAAAATGTTTTTTCCCATGACAGTATCCCTTTAAAGGTCCAATCTTTTGCCAGAGCCCTCCTTCAGGTTAAACCTTTGATTAACTGGTTTAGTCATAGTTTCAATAGTATGTATGGCAATTCAACGATATCTAAGCAGACTGATAAGGATTGTTTCTGGCTCTATGGGAAAATATTTAATTAAACTAGGAGATACATTTTTATCATCAAATTGAATCTGATACCAAATCTATCCAGCAAACTCTATTGAAGTCTATGGGGAAAAACATGGATCTGAATTAAGGGAAAAATTAATCTGGCCCATACGTTTTCACGTGATAAACCATAAAACAACACTTTCTCATGGAATTGAATCTGGTCCATAATGTGTTTAGTGCAGATTGATGGATTTTGTCTACTAATTCAATTTCAGATTTTACCATAGAGCTAGATGCAATTCAATGAAAAACATATCTCACTATTTATCGCAAGAAAATTCTATTGGAGTCTATAGAAAATAACTGGGACTAAATTAGCAGAGAAGTTTTTTTCTCATTAAATTGACTCTTGCACACAAATTGTCATGTGATGAATCACAAAATAATTTTTTCTCATGGAAATGTATATGGCCCTATGTGTATGAACTCAGATATTTGAGTAGCAGGATTTTCAGATAACTGGAGATGAGTTGAGCAGTAGAATTAAGAATGCTCCTCTTTCATATATCATTAATTTTAGAGGATGGATATGCAAAATTGCAAATATAAGACGTGAAAAACATTTAGTACCACACTGCATTATATCTACCAGAGGTGTTTCAAAGAAATTATACATTATTTGGCCAGTTATGGGTTGGTTTTGTGGTATCTTAAAAAATGTTTTAATAAGCATTTATGACAATCTGCAGCAATAAGACCTTTGGGGGAAATCAGTATGATGTCTTTCATGAGTGGATAATTCTCATCATCATTACTGATTATCACTGTCGCAATCATTTAAGATAGATTAACATGGTTAATCATGGGTGTCTTTGTAAGAAGCACAACTCTGTTGTAGGATGGAGTCGGTAGCCAAGCATAGGCTCTCAAAAATTCATGTTCCACATAATGATGTGTTAAATTCTTTCATCAGGCACACCTCTAACCTTGTATGTGTATTAAAATTCTATTTCTTCACTCATATAGAAATAGTTTAAAATATATGCTGCTTATCAACTTGCCAATTCAAGAATTCATTTTGAAATATAATTGAATCTGGGGCAATATAAAAACAGTGGGACACTCACTAAAATGCGAGTTGCGTCGTGGGCGCCTAACACTGCCGACTTTTCGTGTTACTTCGGCAATTTGAGCATTTGATAATGAAGATGCACTAGCATTAATTTCTGCCTAGTGAAACTTCATTAGAGATCTTGCAATTTCAATTAAAATCAATCAATTATATATGTTCCATATGTTTGCAAATGTATGGGGAAAAGTTAAGTTTTTTTGCAGGCAATCAGGCTGAAAAAAGGAAAAGAGGAAGATCTAGCTACTTTAATGCACTTCGCCTGGTCTGAGCGGGCGAAGGCAACTCTGGCAAAAGAGGTAACGTTCAGTAAAAATCCGCACTTTAGTGAATTTGCGGAGTAATGACCACTAGCACCTATCTCTTTCGCGTAAATTGCCAATGTCCCTGGAGGCCCCTTGACGCTAGCATCAGCCACTTTGGTCTTTAGTAATTCTGCCCCTAAGAATTAATTATAAATTTACAGATTCAGTGCAACCCTAAAATGCACTATGAACCATATACTATACCATGTTACACTTTAAATAAAATATTCCTGCTGCCAGGCACAAACCTTAATAGAAAGTGTCTGCTGCTAATCATTGCAGACAGTTAGCGCTCTCTCGCTGCTGGATGAGATGTGGGCAGAAATCATTCTGGTAAAAGCAGACTAAAAAACATTTAGAGGGATGTCCATTGAAATTGGCTTCTGGTAACATTGACCCTACTGGGCATGTGAAAGAGAAATTACTTTGTAGGCTAAAAGGGGCAGAGATTGATGTGAATGAATAACACCTCTGTAAAGCAATGCAGAATCTCTTGGAGTTACATAAATCAAATACAAAGAGTAAGAAAACATTTTTCTTGTTTTCCCTGAATTTATAGGTTTTAGAAGTGAGCTTAGCAAACGGAAACAGCTTTGCTTATTTCATTTAATTAATAAGAGGCAGATTTATCAAGGGTCGAAGTGAAAATTCGAATTTTGAGCTATTTTTTGTGTACTTCGACTAGGGAATAGTCCAAATTCAATTCGAATTTGAAAAAATGTGAATATCAAAATATTGTATTGTCTCTTTAAAAATTAAACTTCGACTAATTCCGAAAAAGTTTCAGGTTTTGGGCATCAAATCTGAAAAATTTGCAGTTTTCAGAGACAACCCCAAAAAATTAACTATTCAGATTTTTTTTCACAATTTTATCGAGTCTTTTCCTACACAAGAAATTTTTGTGAAAATCTATTGATGAACGGGTGGGGGGGGAAGTCTGTGTGGATTTAGTCTGAGTCCGATAAATAACTCCCTTAAGATATGGTGATTTAACTTATCTATAAAATACAGGTCCTGGACATTTTGGATATTAGATTCCATTCCTATACATTAACTTTTTCCAGCTACAAAAAGTTTGGAAAAAAATAAATAAAATATGTACTCAATTAAAATGTATTTTTGGGGAAAGAAAAACTGTTAATTTCTTTTAGATACAAGGTTTTATTTACTTATTATCTAATCTTACCATTGTTAATGTTTTAGAAAGCTATCTAGCTTTTTCTAGAGCCATACTTTCCTTCCTTTGTAACTAAAGGGAATAACTGTTTTACAACATTTTGAGACCTATTTATCCAGCCTCTGGTTGAGTTTTAAAGGGCAAAAGAACTGAATTTTTAGATTTATTATGCTCCTAAACTTCTAAAAATTAAAATCCGCAAATACGCCAGCTAAAACCTGTCAAAATTATGTTGAAGTCAATGGCAGATGGTACCTTTAACAAAGATGGAGAATGTTTTTTACCTTCAAGATTCTCAATAGTTTTGGGCTGTTTTTGCTGGTTTTTGTTAGAAAATCTGATAAATTTGAGTTTTTTCGGGTGACAACTCAATATATTATTTCAGTGCAGGTTTCAAAATCAGTTCTTGTCAGATATTATATTAACCTTAAAAAAAAACATTCCTTGAATGTTCATGTTTAATTGTGTTTAATTAAAACACAATTGTTTAGGAAAATATTACTTTCCTAGTTGTATAGATCTGTGAAAGGATTATTAAGGGTCACTGCCATGTATCAGGCAAGTTTTTGTAAATAAATGGGACCTATTCATATAATGGATCATGTTAAAGGAGAAGGAAAGGTTAAAACTAAGTAAGCCTTATCAGAAAGGTCAATCTAAATATACCAGTAAACCCTCAAAGTAGTGCTCTCCTGAGTCCCCTGTCAAAAGAAACACTGCATTTCTTTCCTTCTATTGTGTACTCATGGGCTTCTGTATCAGACTTCCTGCCTTCAGCTTAAACCTCATTGCCCTGGGCAAGAGCATGCTCAGTTTGTTCCTCTCCCCCACCCCTCCCTTCTCTACTGTAATCTGAGCCCAGAGCAGGGAGAGACTCAGGCAGGAAGTGATGTCACACCATGTTAATACAGCAGCTCCTATCCTAAACAAACAGAGAGTTTCTAGAGCTTTTTACTCAGGTATGGTAAAACATTCTACAAAATAAATATAGCATTCTAGCTTGCATTAATGCAGCTAATCTATTGGCAATAAAATGCCTCTGTAGCTTTCCTTCTCCTTTAAGACATTTGAAAGTCATTGACATGGTTGTTGTAAAGACCTGCTTTTCAGAGAGAGATTACATTTTGGGGTTTTAATATCATTTTTAATGCTCTAGATTGTTTTCAGTTCCAACTAGTCTGGATTTATTTCTGTTGAAGAACTCTTATTTAGTTGTCAATAAAAGAATACATGGTTAGTTAATTGTAATGATTTCCCTTTGATGTAAACTTCTTGCATCTTGTTGAGCTGCCTATGGGTTCATACAGAATTTCACATTACTGAAACAATAGTCTAAACTATTTTAAGGTTCTCTCATGGTGAAAAGCCTTTATATTTCAGACAATAATAAGACATGCAACAGAGCATTCATTATTACTGGTTCGGCTGTTCGACCTTGACTGATAATCCTCCTTAGTTTCAGCCTCTTGGAAAGCCTGTAAATTGTGTGGCTTCTTTGGACACAAAAAAATAAATCACCAACAGTGAAAGCTCTTATAAGCCTACTGAATATCATGCATAAAGCCATTTTTAAAGATTTAACAGGTGCTAAAATGCTGTGTCAATTAACGAATTAATTGTATGTTTTCTAATGCCGGGGTTTGTTATTCTCTATACAATACAAGAACAAAGTTACTAGAGATGAGGCATAATGATGTTCAAAATGTACTTGCAGTTCTATGAAACAAAGGACAATCAGGTAAATTTGAAAAACAGAAGATTAATTACATACGCTGGTCACTGGTGGGGATAGATTGCTTAATATTTTTGTGGGCTCACAAAACTAATTTTAAAGATTCACTTGCATTTCAGAATGTATGGGAGTAGTACATACTGAAATAGTGTTGTTCATGTATGCGGTAACTGGGCTACTAACCAATATACATTTATTTAAGTTCTACAAAGGGTAACAATTTAATGCAGAATAATACCTTGGAGGGGTTTAGAAAAAGACAAAGGTGTCCACATTTTTCCTTATTACACCAAAACCATAATTATTCACAATTATGACCCTACCCTCACAGAAATGTAGAATAATGAGCCACCAACAACTGCACTCTATACATAGCCTTCAGGCAAGTCTTTATCCATGTGCATTCAGTGTTCCCAATAATTACAAACCAATCATTGAAGTCTGACTTGAAATGATTCTATAAAAGCATTGCTGTTGGGCAATATTAGTGTCCTTATTTTTTTTAATATAACCTGAGAACTTTCTAGAATGAACGAATACATGTGAATGGTTTCTAAGTAACACAACTGTGTTAAGGAAGGTTATGTATTAGTTCTGTATGTAGAATTAACCTTTATATTCAAGAGATTCTGTCAATACCATAAATCACATTTGTTCAATATACATTAATTGAAGATTGTTGTTATTCTAGCTAATACAAATAAATATGATTACTTTTAATTTTGTTATGAACCCCCACCAGTGGTCGATTATCATTTACTCATTTGGTCATTTGTAAAACTTTGAGGTAATTTATTTTGATTTGCACAGACTCACATGCCTGCTTTTTCCCTGACCTGAATTTCTATACATGAACACCCACACACAGCTCTACATTGCCTGGCAATTGGAGGTTAAATATTTGCTCTTAGTGATTTTAAAAATCTGTTTTATGAGGAATGTGCCTTGCTACTTAAGAAATAATACATATTCTAAGTCATCTTGAAGCTCTATTGCCTTTATGAAAAAGAATTGGTATCCTTATTATGAATGCAGATCAAAACAACACATTATTCATATATATATATATATATATATATATATAATCATAACAAAGATATGGTTTTAAAACCATAACAAATACCAATAAAAAAAACATTGTATATACTGTGTGTATATATATATATATATATATATATATATATATATATATATATATATTGAATAAAGTACCCCCTCTTGTAAAATATAAGGATATTATAAGTTATCAAGGAGTTTCATGGCCATATAAAAACACGAGGCCGAAGGCTCGTCATGGAACTCCGAGGTAACTTCTAATATCCTCATATTTTGCAACTGGGGGTACTTTATTTATTATAATACACAAGTTTCAGTGAGTCATGTGACAGAAATGACATCAGAACTCACCATTTATAACTGATGACATCAGAACTCACCGTTTATAAGGATATAATTTACAAGATATTCGTGGCTTTTGTGTATTATATATATATATATATATATATATATATATATATATATATATTATATTATTATATATATTTGTGTTTCTATAAAAAAAATTTTATAAATGAATGTCCATAGCTCATCAGGTGGCACTAAAAACTCAAATTTGTGAGTTTACAAGCTCCAAAAAGCTTGAAAAAATTTGAAAATCTTGAATTTAAAAATGTTTTTCATTTTTACTAGGACAACTCCTATTGACTTCTTCGTAATCTCACAAGCATTTAAACACCACACATTGGTGTAAATATAATTTATATTTGTGAATTGTTATGCAAAAATATTTGAATAGTAGTAAAAATTTGATTTTGAATAATGATGAGCGATTCTGTTTCGGTGAAAAAATTTGTGAAATGCATTGAAGTCCATAGGTGTCAACAATTTTTTACATGTGCAACTATTTTTTTCTCATTCCAAATACATTAAAGTCAATGGCCATTTTTTTTTTCCGTAGCGACTTTTTTGTTTTGGAAACTTTTTTGTAACACTAATTTTTTGTCTTGGTGACAATTTTGTCACAGCAAAATTTTTCGCAGCGGATTTTTTCAGCAGTTTCATGAAAAAATGTGCAGATGTTGAATGTGGAATTTCACTGCGAATCCATGCCTTGTGAAAAAATTTGATTTGCTAATTTGAACATTGATAAATCACATCTTTAATGAACAAGCATCTGATATGAAACTTCACTATTTTTGTTGTTTGCTTGATCCTTGATAAAGGTTTTAATGAGGACTGAAATGTTGGACACTAAGGGGAAGATTTATCAAGGGTCGAATTTCAAATTCAAATTTTCATCTTTCTGTATCGTCAAAACTGTCAAATTCGACTAGGGAGTTAGCCAAACTTGATTCGAGCTTTTTTTTTTTTTTTTTATAAAATTTTACTTTGATTTTTAAGATTTATCCTACTCTTGCTCTTTAAGAATTCAAATTTGACTATTTGCCATCTAAAACCTGCAAAAACTGCGGAATTGCTGTTTAAGTCAATGGGAGAGGTCCAGGGATCAATTTGGAGATGTTTGCAGCCTTCTTCCTGACATTCAAGTTTTTACTGAGAGAAAACTTGAATCGAGTTTGATCAAAACTCGATTCGTATTCAATTTGAGTTTTCGTTCAGAGTCAGGAAAACATTTTTTTATTAATAAATTGCAATTAGTCGAATTTCAAATTCATTTTAAAAAACTCACATGACCCTTGATAAATGTGCCTCAAATTGCATGTGACTTTTCATCACACAAGCAAGGTAGTTAAAAAATGTTAGCAATGTTCTGCGTGCACAGTTCCTTTCCCTAATTTCCAAATATTATATATGGATCAGTGCCTATGGCAACAGAGCAAAAAACAAAAATAGTGCAGTATAGTTAAATATTACCGCAGCACCCGGTGCCAGGATCTATTTCTAGGTGTAGTTCCCCTTTAATCTTCCGCTCTTAATGGTGACATGCAAGATTCCTTTACATCCAATCTTTTTCCACCACCAGATGGCTAAATTGCCAACTCACAATTTAGCCACTATTTTTGTTTTTTTCTCTGTTGCCATAGCTGCTGATCCATATATAATTTTTGGAAATTTTTTGACTGCAGCTGAGGAACAGCAAGGAATAGTTAATCTAAAAGACTGATTTTTCTCCTAAATTTTGTGTACCTTTCCCTAATTTTCCTATTCAAATTAAGGTTCATATTTGGTTTGAAATGTTAAAAAGGATTCAGGATTCAGCTGAATCCTAAAATAGTGGATTTAGGATAAGTTATGGAGTGAACACAGTTTTTGCTGTTCTAGATATTCTTGAAAACTTAGGATGCCTCAATAGCTTTTTTTCTAGAGATCATCATCATCATTAATGCACATTAAAATAATATTTCAAACATTCCTTAACGTTCCTTAACGACCCATTTGGTGAATACATGTGCCTTAAATGTACCCTACACATTCACCTTTGCCTTAAACACAATGATTAAAACATAATTTAACACAAAAGACAATGCAAAATACTGCAGCAATTACATATTATATCAGAACATTAAGGGGCACATTTACTAAGGGTCGAATATCGAGGGTAAATTAACCCTCGTTATTCGACCATCAAAGTAAAATCCTTCGACTTCGAATATCGAAGACGAAGGATTTACCGCAAATACTTCGATTGAACGATCGATCGATCGAAGGAAAAATCGTTCGAACGATTCAAAGGATTTTAATCCATTGATCGAAGGATTTTCCTTCGATCAGAAAAAGCTTTGAAACCTTATGGGGGAGGTCCCCATAGGCTAACATTGGTGCTTGGTAGGTTTAAAGTGGCGAAGTAGGTAGTCAAAGTTTTTTTTAAAGAGACAGTACTTCGACTATCGAATGGTCGAATAGTCGAACGATTTTTAGTTTGAATCGTTCGATTCGAAGTCATAGTCGAAGGTCGAAGTAGCCCATTCGATGGTCGAAGTAGCCAAAAAAACACTTTGACATTCAAAGTTTTTTTTCTTCTATTCCTTCACTCGAGCTTAGTAAATGTGCCCCTAAGTTATTGTAAGGCAAATGTTGTGACGGGACAGAAAAAAAAATATCTACAATCTTTAAGAGTTTCTGTATTATGACGCTTTACAAAATCTATACGATATTTTGCCAGGTTCTTAGACTTAAAAAAGAAAAAATGAATTGATGAAAATGAATGAAGAGAGGTGGTATTGTCCCATACAGTGTAAATTAATTTACCACCTACAGCATGCTTGTTCTAGCTTATGATCTTACTGCACAACTAAACAATATCATTGCAAACAGTTAGTATTTGGAACATACGATCAGCACTTGGAAATGTCATGATAAAGGAATGGTCCACCTGTGGATTATATTATATTTTGCCTGAATCATTTCCTTGCATGCAAAAAAGATGATTATGTTATGATATAATGTTTGACATTTTAATCACATGAGTACTTATGTATGTATTCTTGGGGATCAGGTAAAGAGTCCTGTTCTCAGTATAACACAGTAGTTCCAAAACTGCACCCCCATGGGGACCTGGAGCAGTGGCTGGGGGCCCAGATTGAAAACTAGAAAGGATAAGATTTGGGAGATACCTATTTGCTCCCTATGCAGATATTCATGGAACTATAGCTGGATGGCTGATATGCTGCAGTGATTTGAGTTCTTTTGACACATCATTTTGAGTTAAAAAATGTACCTGAAAATTCTGTGCTGTAGTGTTAATTATCTAAAAACACAATAACGCCGACCCTGACCCTGACCTTACAGTCTTACAAAAAACAGCACATCAATTGACATGCTCATACAGTATATTGCATTTCATTGACTCCTCTAAAGCTCCTTGATCTCCCATATGACAAAACCTATTTTTACTTGTTATTTTCAATTCACAAATTGTATTACCTCCATGTTTAGCACAATTTCAGAATATACTCCACTTTTAGAACACACACAGTAATAAAAGTAACGGAGCCAACCATAACATTGCAAATCTTGAGGTATGATGTATGATGAACTGCAGCTGACTGTCTAGGGTCAGAGGAGAGAATCCAATAGATCAGGATAATGGCATTGGTAAAAAAAATCGTCCTGAAAGGGAGGATCATCAGTAATAATGAACTAATATAGGAGAAGGTCTGACAATTGTTATGTTGGTAACTTATGTTCAGGAAGGGCTGAGTTTTTTGTATATTAGCCTCCTGTTACCTAAGCTAAGGCATTATATAGCTTGGGCATTTGTAAACCCTTTGGTACAGAATTCATTGTATGGAGCATGAAAATAAAAATGCATAATGTTCAGATAAATACTGATTGAAAATAAAGTTATATATGCAAGATAAAAATGATTTTGTGTCAATCCTTTACGTATCTGTTTCTCAGCCATTCTTAATATTTGCAAAGGTTGCTTCAGTATAACTCCCAGAATGCTTTAATTATAGCAGTGATCCCCAACCAGTAGCTCGTGAGCAACATGTTGCTCCCCAACTGTTTGGATGTTGCTCCCAGTGTCCTCAAAGCAGATACTTATTTTTGAATTCCTGGCTTGGCGGCAAGTTTTAGTTGCATAAAATTCAGATGTACTGCCAAACAGAGTATCCTGTATGCTGCCAGTCCATATAGGGACAGCCCTTATAATACACCAGCCAGGAACATTTTTCATGCTTTTGTTGCTCCCCAACTCTTTTTACAGCTGAATGTTGCTCACAGGTGAAAAAGGTTGGGGACCGCTGAATTATAGTAACATGAAGAATTCTGCCAGCATCTGGGGGTCCAAGTTTAAGAAAAGGGGTATTAGTCGCATGGCAACACTCCCATGCATAACCATCTTTTTAAAACCCAGAAACATGATGACTGAGACTTGACACACTCATGGTTATCAATTTTTTATATATTTTTATTTCTGCATAATAATCTGAAAACAATCAAATTTTAAACCCTTTTCTTAAAAGTGCATTGTGACAATTATTATTATAAGCAAGTAGAAGATGACTTTTTTAGTATGCTGAGATTGCACCCTATTCCATGAAAATGAATGAGGGCTACAAGCGGTGACTGATCTTTTATCAATAAATTGCTGTTGGCATGTGTTGCAGCATGATGGAAGATGTTTGTTTAAATTGCAGTGGCGTATGGCTTGGCCTTTAAAATGCAAAATGTTGATTATTTGGAACTAAGTACATCTAACTTGAAAAGTTAGAACCAAACACACAGATAACAATGAGAGTCATAGATGTATCTCTAACTGAGAATGAAAATAATTTCTATATGTCAAGTTCATAGACGATCATGTTGGCTTGACAAGTTCTCTGCAGAAATATTTCCACTGTATACCAATTCCCATATTAATGCTCGTCTAACAAAAGATAAAATTCTAGAAAAGACCTGGTGACAAAGTTCATTCAGGTTAGATTAAAGAGTTCTAAGGACTTTCCTGAGGATAAGGTGCTCCTGTGAAGAAGCAGAAGAAAAAAAAGCAGCCATGAAGATGATTGATTAAAAAGGAAACCACTTGAAGCAGGACTTTGGCTTTGTTGGTGCTTTGTGTTGTTGAACAAAATATAAAAACATAGAGAGTTGACCTCTGACTCATAGACCAACACACTGGACTGCAGTATGCTGACATTTTCAGCCAAAACCCAGGGGGGAAATAAACCACCAAAGAGATGCTATATTTATTAATTCAGTAACAGAAACAAAATCTCTCTTAAATTAAGGATAAATGCTGATATATAAAATGTTTTTATATATAACTATATATATATATATATATATATATATATATATAATGCAAATATATGTATATAAGTTGTATTAATTTATTTGAATTATTAATATAATATTCTACATAAATGCTTTTGATCAGTACACAGATACTGTAACTTATGCAAATGACCGACAGCTCCTTCGATTCCTGCAGTTAAATCTTGTATTCCCTATGCTGTTATTTGCAGCTACTAAAATATATTTTAGAACACAAATTAGAGGCTTATGTACAGTAGTTATATCCATGAACACCAGCCTTATAGGATTATAACTTTATAATTCCCAGTCTGAGACCGATTGAAATGGGAGTTGGTCTTAATCTTTTAATAGCTACACAGTATTTCTCCCCTAGACAAAATCCCGAAAATGGTGAAAATTACTATTTACTATGATAGGAATACATGAGATATCTCCATAAATTATCGCCCAGCACAACTAAGTCTTTCATTTTAGTGAAGGGACAAATATTTAACAGGCTTCAAATAGTGATGAGTAAATTTTTTCGCCAGGCTTAGCTTCACGGTGAAATTCTGCACTTTGCCTTCTGCAAATTTTTTCACAAAACTGCGGCAAAAATGGGCCACAAAAAAATTTTTGTGACAAAAAATCCCCAAGACATAATTGTCACAGAGACAAAACAGTCGCCATAAGAAAAAACACCCATTGATTTTTATACAATTGGACCAAAAAGTTGATGAGACAAAAAAGGCGCCACAAGAAAAACTGCATTTGGAGTAAGAAAAAAATTGTTGCGCCTATTGACTTCAATGTGTTTCACAAATTTTTCACCGTTTCGCTAATTCTTTTGCTCATCACTAACTTCTAATCCAAGACTTTTGGCACAAAATCTCTCTTTGAAGGTCTGTTTATGCAATTCTTGTACAGTCAGTTAACACCAAGGGGCACATTTACTAATGGTCGAATATCGAGGATTAATTAACCCTCGATATTCGACCCTCAAAGTAAAATCCTTCGACTTCGAATATCGAAGTCGAAGGATTTAGCGCTATTCGTTCGATCGAAAGATCGAAGGAATAATCGTTCGATCGAATGATTAAAGCCTTCGAAACGGACGATTCAAAGGATTTTAACCCATCGATCAAACGATTTTCCTTCGATCCCAAATTGGCTAGAAAGCCTATGGGGACCTTCCCCATAGGCTAACATTGAGGATCGGTAGGTTTTAGGTGGCGAAGTAGGAAGTCGAAGTTATATTTAAAGAGACAGTACTTCGACTATCGAATGGTCGAATAGTCAAATGATTTTTGGTTTGAATCGTTCTATTCAAAGTCGAAGTCGTAGTCAAAGGTCGAAGTAGCCAATTCGATGGTTGAATTAGCCAAAAAAAACTTTGAAATTCGAAGTTTTTTTTATTCTAATCCTTCACTCGAATTTAGTAAATGTGCCCTCTAGTTTGCTTTTAAGCCAAAAGCATGGCATTAGCAGCCGATAGCTACTAATATCTCAGAAACCACAACAAGCCTAAAATTAATGTAAATTGCAGAAGTGTTCAGATGATCATTCAGAGAAAGCTTCTATTATTATTTTCCAGTTCATTAATCTGTATAAACAGAAGTTCCATAAATGAAAACATACTGTACAAATAAAGCACCAAAAGTTTAATTTGTGTTTTTAACTGATGCTACGTATAGGATCTGTTATCCGGAAACCCATAATCCAGAAAGCTCCGATTTATGGAAAGGCGTCTTCCATAGACTCCATTTTATCTAAATAATCCACATTTTTTTTAAATTGATTTCTCTGTAATAATAAAACTGTACCTTGTACTTGATCCAAACTAAGATACTTTATAATGAATCCTTATTGGAAGCAAAACCAGACTATTGGGTTTATTTAACTTTTACATGATTTTCTTGTAGACTTACGATATAAAGATCAGAATTACAGAAAGATCTGTTATCTGGAAAACCCCAGGTCTCAAGCATTCTTTGTAACCGGACCCATACCTGTACAATGTATTGGAAAGTCAAATTTCCCCATGTAATGGCTTGCCACTGTTTATGGTAAGTTTTAATTACGTTACATAATTTTACATCTATATAAGTATATAAGGAAGAGCTGTTATTCTCAAAATAATTATGATGATAATGACAGATTCCCTGGATTGGTTGCCAAATATTGGGTTACCATTTTCAATATCTTCTTATCAGCTTACTTAGACAAATGATATATAGTGAATAAAGTACCCCCTTTTGTAAAATATAAGGATATTATAAGTTACCGAGGAGTTTCATGACCATATAAAAGTATGAGGCCGAAGGCCGAGTGTTTTTATACAGGTCATGGAACTCCAAGGTAACTTCTAATATTCTCATATTTTGCAGCAGGGGGTACTTTATTTATTATAATACACACATTTCAGTGAGTCATGTGACAGAAATTACATCAGAATTCACCGTTTATAACTGATGACATCAGAACTCACCGTTTATAAGGATATAATTTGCAGGATATTCATGGCTTTTGTGTATTATATACACTTTAAAAACCAACAGCAACTTAAAGATATACTTTTCCCTAGATCTCTGAGTAATTATTAATTATTCAGTTCAATATTAAGATGTGCAGGCAGAAGAAAGCAGTGCAGTCAATATCTGTCTTGATAATGATGAAAAGACTTTTCTCAGACAGGTAATGCCTCTTCCATTTTTTCATACCACAGAAGCTAATTCAAACACAAGGGAAGTTCTTTATTTTGATGAAGAATGCATTTTAAATGTGTATGTAGGCAGGCCTCATAGGCATTTTTATAAGGGAGTATAAAGATTACACCTGGGAATACTAGGAGACTAAGGGGGAGTTGTTTGACTGACAGGAAGAGATCAAAAAAATCAAAGAATATAGAATATCATTTAATTTCCTTTTGTAATCTGGGCAGTGGTCTCCTGGGTCTTGAGATGGTGTTTAATTAAACTAAAAGAAATAATTAGAAGCTGGTCATGGTCACACTTCTTTTGCATAATGATTGCTAGGTAATACATCTAAATAAATACAATTCATCCTGGGACACATTTTTCTACATATGAAAATGTATCAATTATCATTTTATTATCATTGAAAATGAAACAACTAATACGAGTAGATATTTTAAATAAATTGATTTTACCTCTGATTGGATGCCAGATTTGAAGTTGCAGCAACCACTGGTCAGTAGAGGTTGACCGTTTTTGGACACGCATGTAATATGTTAGTATCCGTCATGTCTGAGTAGCCTCATGTTGTAATGTAGTTTTTCTTCCCAAAGCATAGATGGTAGTGAATTCTCCCTGTTTCAGATTCATACTGTGACTATTTACCCACAGCCACCATCACCACTAGTGTAGCATTTAGTAATATTTTTAGGAAATCTTTATAGGTTTCAGCCAAAGGAGTCCTTTTCATATAAGCACTAGATGTTATCAATGCATTGCTGTAGTATCATTGAGAAAAGATTGTCACATACAAATGGTGCTGAACGGAAGTGAATGGAGAAGACAAAAATCACCTAGGGGCACATTTACTATTGGTCGAATATCGAGGGTTAATTAACCCTCAATATTCGACCCTCAAAGTAAAATCCTTCGACTTCAAATATCGAAGTCGAAGGATTTACCGCAAATGCTTCGATCGAAACAAAAAAAATTGATTAACGATTAAATCCTTCGAAACGAACGATTCGAAGGATTTGAATCCATCGATCGAACGATTTTACTTCGATCAAAAAAAGCTTAGAAAGCTAATGGGGAAGGTCCCCATAGGCTAACATTGGTGCTCGGTAGGTTTTAGGTGGTGAAGTAGGTAGTCGAAGTTTTTTTAAAGAGACATAATTCGACTACCGATTGGTCGAAAAGTCGAAGGTCGAAGTAGCCAATTCGATGGTCAAAGTAGCCAAAAAAAAACTTCGAAATTCGAAGTATTTTTCATTCTAATCCTTCACTCAAGCTAAGTAAATGTGCCCCTTACTATGGTTATTGTTTATTAATTCAGTACTAATGCTTGGTTTAGATATATAGGATTAAAATATTGATAAAAGGGGGTTATTTATTAAAACTCGACCAAACTCCCAAACCCGATTCCCCTTTATCGGTTATTATGTTTAACGATTTAACGATCTAACACCTTTCTTGCTATATACCATTAATAGTTTTACATGCTGCCGCATATCAGCTCTATTTAGCGGCTGCACATTTTAGGATCTGTTTATGAACTAAGATTGATACATTGCACTACTAATCAGTACTTCTAGTAAGAGTTCACTTGAACAGGAAGTTCTAGGGGCCGATTCATCAAGGGTCGAATATCGAGGGTTAATTAACCCTCGATATTCGACTAGGAACTAAAATCCTTCGACTTCGAATATCGAAGTCGAAGGATTTAGCGCAGATAGTACGATTGTACGATCAAAGGATTATTCCTTCGATCGAACGATTAAATCCTTCTAATCGAACGATTCGAAGGATTTAAATCCAACGATCGAAGGAATATCCTTCGATAAAAAAAACTTAGGAAAGCCTATGGGGACCTTCCCCATAGGCTAACATTGACTTCGGTAGCTATCGAATGGTCGAATAGTCGAACGATTTTTACTTCGAATCGTTCGATAGTCGTAGTCGAAGGTCGAAGTAGCCCATTCGATGGTCGAAGTAGCCCAAAAAAACTTCGAAATTCGAAGCTTTTTACCTTCGAATCCTTCACTCGAAGTTAATGAATCGGCCACCTAATCTTTACTCTGTATACATTGTTACATGTCACTATGATTGTTTTGGTAACATTGTACATTATTGCAGTTTTACTGACTACTCCTCAGTTTCTGTACATGCGATGTTGTTTTCTGTCACCTTTTGTGTTTGCAAACTGTTTTTTGTATATTTCACACACTTTACTGTTGTTTTTACGTTTGTGTATTGCCCCACCCACATTCATGAAACTCTGTGATGTCACCAATACCCTTTTCCCGGCTTTGATGCTTTAAAATGGTTGTGATTGTTTGTTTCATTCACTTTGAGAAAGGCTAGGGACATAGCTGAAACGTTTTTTTCTGTTAAAATAAAAACCTTTTTTTTCTCCATAAATCCTGTGTGTGCTAGCTTCTTTTGAAGTACAAAGTATCCACGGCACACATCTTAGTGTAAGCAAGGGTCTCCTTGCACGTTTATTGCGGTAGTGAGCAACGTTTCGGGGTCACGCCCCTTTGTCAAGCTTGACAAAGGGGCGTGACCCCGAAACGTTGCTCACTACCGCAATAAACGTGCAAGGAGACCCTTGCTTACACTAAGCTGTGTGCCGTGGATACTTTGTACTTCAAACAGATTGTGAGGTTGCCGAACCTCTACCACAGAGCACCAGATATCTAATTGAATTGTGGTGTGCGAGAGCTGGATATATTTTGTCTAGCTTCTTTTGAGCCATTGTAAATACTAATACCTAGCTCTGCACCCAGGCACCTTATACCAGTATGCTGTGCCGGCATTTCCAGTTCTATATATATATTTATATATATGCTATATAAATAAATGATGATATGTATATGTATATACAAGTTCCAGTGGTTTAAGCACTCCCACGCTGATTCCCTGCCGATTATTCCGAGTTTCTCAAGAGTAGGAATGCAAACTGGGATTTAGTAGTAAAAATCTTCACCTTTATTTAATCAAACATTAAAAGAAAACAGGCCAACGTTTTCGGTCCCCTTGGACCTTTATCAAGACTCAGATTCAATATTAAAATCTCAATAAATAAGTTAAAAACATAATGGTGCACAAAACTCAATCCTTCAATAGGTTAATTAAAGTGACATAATCAGCTAGCTATGCAACAGTGTCGAAGAAACTCATGTTTTATCACGTATTTATAATGTAATCAGTTTGTTGCAAACAGATATTTATAATGTAATCAGTTTGTTGCAAACAGATACCTTATCTTTGACTAAGGAAACATGAAAATGAACAGTGTTCATTTAACCCATATGGTGAAAGGGTATTTCATTTTTTTATCCAAAAGACTTCTCTTTGTAGTAGTGCCCTTGATCTATCACCGCCTCCATGAAGGGGAGGTACATGGTCAATCGCAATATATTTAAATGTGGGGAGTCTGTGGCACATTTCAAGAAAATGTTTAGCCACAGGTGTGTCTTGCCATCCCTGAAGGCTACACTTATTGCGGCTCTATGTCCGTCCATTCTCAACCTCAGCATTAAATCAGTTTTCCCCACATAAGAGAGAGACCACAGGGGCAGGACACTGGCCTGTTTTACTTTTAATGTTTGATTAAATAAAGGTGAAGATTTTTACTACTAAATCCCAGTGTGCATTCCTTCTCTCTCTCTCTCTCTCTCTCTCTCTCTCTCTCTCTCTCTCTCTCTCTCTCTCTCTCTCTCTCTCTCTCTCTCTCTCTCTCTCTCTCTCTCTCTCTCTCTCCATCTTTAAAAATAGATTCTGCTTACTCACTAGAAATGTATAGTGGTATTCCACTAATTCACATGAACCAGCCATCAATTAGAATTTTTTTACAAGCCTTTTCTGTCTTATCAGCAAATGTACTTTGGAGAATTTTCATGGTCCATTGGTTTATTTGATCTTTTTTTCAAAAATGCAAACTTGGATTTTTACTCCATCAAATCATATTTCTGTAGACAAAGGTCTGTAATTTATCTAGTTTATATCTGCAGTTTCTCTTTTTTTTTGTTATAGAAGTATTTTTCTCAGTTAGAATAAGCCACATCAACAGTAAATGAAGAAAATAGCAGAGGTAAAAGTTTTGTCGGAGTCCTAAGCAAGCCAGTTGTGATTTTAGTCAAACTTCTGTTGCTATTATCACAGAGTGCATGAGTGTTTGCGAACTTGTGTCAATGTGAATTAATGATTAATTTGATTATATTGGTATTGTGACCCAAACTTATTTATAGAGACCCAGATGAACAGCATAAAAAACTTTTGCAAATTGATTCACCATTGATTCTTACCTTCCTTTGCCACAAATCAATCCAAATCATACCCTCCAATAGATCTATAGAGTCATCTAAGCTCAGCTTATTCATATCTTATGTGCTCAGTCCTGGCATAACTTCATAAAGTCAATTTGAAAATTTTAGGCTGCAAAGAGTTTCTACCATTGAAATGATTAAAAAATATCGATGGGTGAATTTTGACGCCGGCGTACAAATATTTTTTATGATGGCGATAATTCTGATGCCAGTGACAATTCTGACACTGGCAACAATTCTGATGCCCATTAAAGTCAATGGGTGCCTAGAATTGTTGCTGGCGTCGGAATTGTCGATGGTGGCAGAATTTCCCGAATTTATGAAACGCTTATATTTGCTGCGAATTCGCGCCTGGCGAATAAATTCGACCATCACTATTAAAAAAGCAATAACATTATTTATGATGATTTTAAAAACTTTTTAAACACATTTTAATAACTTCAGTTCAATACAAACTTGCATAAAATCATTATACAGTGTTTTAAATTGCCATGATATTATTCAGTAAATTTAAAAAATTGTGATTGCAAAATATTTTTTTTTGATAATTATGCAAATTGTAGCAAAAAATCATAAATACTAAAATCATGGATAAAAAAAATTGCAAAATACTTGAAAATACTTTTCCCATTGACTTTATCGCATCTTGGCAGGTTTTGGGTGTAATCATATTTAATTTCTTACTTTTTTTAGCAATCTCATTAAACCTCCTTTGAAATGATAGTGACTGTAGAGAGCAGTGGTTGTAATTTGCTTTTTAGTTAACCTATAACATTATTTACCTTTTGTAGTCTTTTTCTCCATAATCTGAATTTAGCAACAGAAAAAAAAGAAAAGAAAAAGAAACCAAATTAATTAACCAAATTGTAGTTAATTTCATTTGTTTTTCCTCATTCTAAAATGTGAGGCTCAATCAACCATTAAATAGTATAAATATCAATGTGGGCACATGCAGAATGAATTGTTAAATAATTAAGAAGAATTTAATATAGAATTTAATCAGCCACCTTACCCGAAGCCACAAAATGGTCTTAAAGGGCATGTAAAGGCAAAAAAATAAAATCCCATTTTTACTTTCTTTAATGAAAAAGAAACCTATCTCCAATATACTTTAATTAAAAAAATGTGTACCGTTTTTATAAGAAACCTGACTGTATGCAGTGAAATTCTCCCTTCATTTACTGCTGTGGATAGGAATTGTCAGACGGTCCCTAACTGCTGAGCAGGGAAACAATCATACTTATGAACAGCAGGGGGAGCCCCCGCCTTACTTCCCAGCCATGCAGAACTCAAGCAGCTTTGTTTATGACGATCCCTAAGCAGCCCAGACCACACTGAGCATGTGCACAGTCTTAGTCTTGCAAAGATGTTTAACAAAGTTACAAGATGGTGACCCCCTGTAGCCAACTTTGAAAGCATAAATTATTTGTTTGATTAGGCTTGTGGTGCAGTAAGGTCATATTTATATTTAGGATACAAAATACAGCATTTCTAGCCTTATTCTATTTTAGACTTTACATGCTCTTTAAGTTAACCTAGGACTACAATATTGTAAATTAATGATTGCAACTTTGCCGTATTAAAGGCCAGCTGCTGTGTTGGTTTAGAAGGAATGACATAAAACAAGCAAATTAATCATCTGGGGGGGAACAAAAAAATCTGAAATTTCCTATTTTAATTTGTTCAAAGTATTTGATTGAAGGTGATGTTAAAAAGACAGATGGAATAATAGAGAGTGCTAAGAGCATCTTAATACTTAATCACTATCAAAATCATTTCTAGCATATCTAGAGATAACTAAGATTTTAAATGGAAAATATCACAACCATAAAAATAATTACCGGTCTGTAATCTCAAAAAAAATCCAGACTCAACAACAATCATATCAGAAAGATACAATCTAAACTCAAATCTAAAGCCCATGAGAATTTAAACAATGAGCTTGAATGTTCGGTCCGAAATATGGTGCTTTCTTCTTCTTTCATGTTGAAGGTGTAACCGATATTTCTCCTTAAAATGTTAATCATTTCTGTTATGTTCTTAGTCCCTTTTCTACTTTATTTACATATAGAAATAAAACTGCAAATGTAAAAATGAAAGACAGGGCTGCACATTATGAATGCAAAGTTACTGAGTCAAATACATAATAGGATTATTTGCTAATGCAGTGCACTTTTCAGGTACAAACCTCAATGTTTTCTCCCCTCCCACAATTCCAGCATTTGCCCCAACCCAATTGTCTGATACTCAAAAAATTAACACAAGCTACAGTTAGCATTATCAGCTTCCACCTTCCAGTGTGTATCTTCCAAACATGGAGCACCAGAGCATTTTAGGATCAGTATGCTTTGTCGCGTGTCTTGGACAAACCACTTCCTCTATGTGGACAAACCACTTCCTCTTGTGCACAAGACGCGTCAAAGCATAGTTACATAGTTAAATTGGGTTGAAAAAAGACCATCAAGTTCAACCCCTCCAAATGAAAACCCAGCATCCATACACACACCCCTCCCTACTTTTAATTAAATTCTATATACCCATACCTATACTAACTATAGAGCTTAGTATCACTATAGCCTTTGATATTATGTCTGTCCAAAAAATCATCCAAGTCATTCTTAAAGGCATTAACTGAATCATCATCACAACATCACCCGGCAGTGCATTCCACAACCTCACTGTCCTGACTGTGAAGAACCCCCTACGTTGCTTCAAATGAAAGTTCTTTTCTTCTAGTCTAAAGGGGAGGCCTCTGGTACGGTGATCCACTTTATGGGTAAAAAGGTCCCCAGCTATTTGTCTATAATGTCCTCTAATGTATTTGTAAAGTGTAATCATGTCCCCTCGCAAGCGCCTTTTTTCCAGAGAAAACAACCCCAACCTGGACAGTCTACCCTCATAATTTAAGTCTTCCCTCCCTCTAACCAGTTTAGTTGCACGTCCCTGCACTCTCTCCAGCTCATTTATATCCCTCTTAAGGACTGGAGTCCAAAACTGCCCCCATACTCCAGATGAGGCCTCACCAGGGACTTATAAAGAGACATAATTATGTTTTCATCCCTTGAGTTAATGCCCTTTTTTATACAAGACAGAACTTTATGCTGATCCTCAAATGCTCTGTCTAATGTTTTAATGGATTTCTAATAAATGGATGTTTTAAACCTGCTGGTGCTCCGTGTTTGGAAGATATTTGAAGTTTTACGCATCAAGAGCGGTTCCCGTAGCAGCACAGCGGATACACATCAGCGGGTCAGTGAGTGCTCCCTTTTCTCTCATCTTGCCTTCACCTTCCAGTGTGCACAGTGTAAAAAAAGCATTTTCTTGTGATTCACCTGGTGCATATGGCCAGTCTATAGCTCCTGTTACAGTTAGCAAATTCTATTTGATAGTTTTGCTAATTTATGACCACATTTTCAACTAATTTTTACATAAGAGAAAAAACATATCCATCTCATGACTGAGGAGGTTGCTTTCCAGAGTAATTAAACAACTTCTTGCATTTAAATACCCGATGTGGTTTCCTTATATTCCTCGATACCACATGATAAAGGCATTCAAGCAATCCGGTATCACTTAAATAAATACAGTGATTATTCGGATGAACTCATACAGTTTCTGTTAGAAGCTGTCGGGTTCCTTTTGAAACATAATTATTTTACCTTTGATGCGAGTTTCTATTTACAAAAGAGAGGGACAGCGATGGGAGCGAAATTCGCTCCCTCTTTTGCTAATTTATATATGGGGTGGTGGGAGGAAACCCATATTAATGTGAAACAGAAGGAACATCTAAAGCTGTATATGCATTATATAGACGATCTTCTGTGTATATGGCAAGGGACTGAGGAGGAGTTTGGTAATTTTGTGAAGGACATCAATGAGAATGACTTAAACCTTGGTTTTACTAGTCAATTTAGCCCAAATCAAATAGAATTTTTGGATGTAAAGCTAACAGCAGAGGATCAGGTAATAAACACGAGTATTTATCGTAAACCGTGTAGTGGCAACACTCTTTTGCATGCCTCTTCCTGTCACCCAAAAAAACTAATAGAAGGAATACCGGTGGGACAGTTTCTGAGGCTCCGAAGAAACTGCTCCACGGGTAAGGATTTTGGGAACCAGGCACAGGACATGCAGCAGAGATTTGCGGAGAGAGGCTACAAACATAAAACTATACAGAAAGCTCTATTGAGGGCAAAAGGAAGTGTTAGAGAAGACCTGCTAAGTACGAAAACGAAACAAGATAAGAGCTCTAATTGGTCAGACAAAGTAGTACTTACTACTAGGTACAGTAAGCAATTTTTTGAAATTTCGAGGATTGTTAAGAAATTTTTACCTATTCTCTATGGGGATGAGCACTTTTTCAGAGTGTTGAATCCAGGGATTAATGTGATTCCCAAGCGAGCCCACACTCTGAAGGATATGTTATCACCTAGTCATTTCAAAAAGAGAGACCAGGGACGAGATCTGGGGCCACTTACATCAATTGGGAACTATAGGTGTGGAAGTCAGAGATGCATAACGTGTAGGCACATGAAAGTATCAAAGAAATTCAAATCAACGGTAACAGGGAGGGAATTTGACATTAAGGGCTACATTAATTGCAATACTACTTATGTAATATATTTGATAACTTGCCTTAAATGTCAAATACAATATGTAGGCTGTACGACTAGGAAACTGAAGGAAAGAGCTAGGGAACATTTGAGTCAGATAAAGAACCCGCGAATGGCTGAAAAGAGCAATGTCACTAGGCACTTTAATACATGTAATGGAAATTCCCTAGAATCTTTTAGTATTCAGGGGATAGAGAGAGTCAGATTGGGGGAAAGAGGAGGAGATCAGTTGAGCCTCTTGGAGAGGAGAGAAGTATTCTGGATATTCCATCTGAGCACGCGTTTGCCCTTAGGACTTAATCATGAATTTGATGTTACTTGCTATACGTGAAAAGGTTAATACTGTTATCTAGATTAAAAAGGGAGCAATTGACGGTCTAGGAACAACAAATGCAAAGGAAGTGAGTGGTACTGATGTTTGGTTATTATACTAATTTTGTGAGATACACTATTATATATACCTAAGGATTGAATTTATAAATAGTGACTATTATATATACTTAGTAATTGGATTTATAAATATTCACGCAAGAAAAATATTAAGAAATTAAACCCCATATAGGCATGGTTGAAGAGTAATTAACACAATAGGGTTAATCCCTCAAAGATTTTGATTGGTTTTAAACAAAGTGGGAGGGACTGTTAGGGTATAAATCCCGCAGAGGTTGTGTGGTCTACAGATACACCTATGACTAAGCGCCGGAAGGTGCGAAACGCGTAAGGTGGGCCTGGGGGGACTGAATGTAACCAAATATTTTTAATGATAATTTAAATAAAGGAATTTTTTACGGAAAAGCAAGCCTTTGGGACAGCTATCTTTTGGATACAAGGAATTTTGAAGAACCTTTAATAGACATGAAATGTAGATGGAGCAAATTCAGAAACAGACACCAATAAATAGTGTTGTCAGCAACCATAGCAATTCCAAACACATATGTGGATGGCTGGAGGCTTGTTAGTATTTGCAGTACAGCAGTAGTTCAGAAGGATCCAGTTGCTGATTTTTGCTATACGTTATGCTTATTGTTTGTGTGCTTATTTCACTTTGCTCATCCGTTTGTTCCCGTCTAGCACACTTTTCCCATTCCTCCCATTTATCATGTTTGTTACAAAATGGCTTTGTGTCTCCTTGTTCCTGTATGATTGAAATGTTTGCATTTGCTGACTAGGGTCATTCAACATTTTTCTGTTTGTTTTATTTATTCATTTGCATACAGCTCTGCTGGATTTCATGCTGCCGTTTTGATTTTCTTTCTTTGGCAGGGCTCCACCACTCTAATTCAAGTATTCACTTTGAAATGACACTACTAAGAGACTCTCTTCTTTCTCTGTTTTCTAAGCCTTTTTTGTTGCTGTTGTTTTTAGTATCTTGGTAACTAATGCCTTTTGCCTGGATCAATAAAGTATCCCTTCATCCCTATATTAATGTTACTATGTAACTATATGAATAATTCATATTTATGACATGTCAGTCAAATATATATTTATAGTGAAGTACTATTGTTTTAGGGTTATGAGTTTCATAGAAATGTATCAGAAGGGTGCTATGTCTCCAAGTTAAATAGACAAATAGATCAGAGCATGAAGTTTGGCATTATATTACATATTTATAAGCTGGATAGTATTCCCTAAATTAAATGTTGGTTATATTCATAATCAGAAATTATGGGTAAGATGTATTTAGGGCCATATAGAGTCCTATTGCAGCACTTTTAGCAACAGATTGATTTTAAGAAGCTGAACCCGATTGTTATAGGAGATCTTTTTTACCTCCAGCAGTTGCTGTGTTTAACTCTTCGGCTCTTAACAGGTAGGAGTTTGTGAGGTTTTTAGTTATTAACTATGATGATGATGGTTTACGTATAAGAAGTGTGTTTTATGTTATTGTATAGCTAATGAGCAATTCTGATGACAGAACAATTTCCTTCGGGATTAATAAGGTTTTTATCTCTCCGCACTCCAGAGAAAGCAACTCCAACCTTGGCAATCTTTCCTCATAGTTTAACTGTTTTATTCCTTTACCAGTTTAGTTGCATGTCTTTGCATTCTCTGAAGCTTATTAATATCCTCCTTGAGTGCCAGAGGCACTGCATACTCAAGGTGAGGCCTCACCAGTGATCAATAAATGTATCTATAAATAAATGTATGGAGGTAGTGTTGGATCCCTGCACTTACAACCCTCCTGGAGCAGTCCTCTAGTGGAGGAGGAGTAAGCTGTTGCTTAGCAATTAACTTCACAGTGCTTTCAAGGCTGCAGGAAGTTGCACAGCAGCCTTTGAGTGACCAGCAGGAAGCAGGAAGGCCTGGCAGAGAAAGCCATGAGGTGACCATAGAAAGTCATCAGGGAGCTGATGTTGGGCCCAGAAAATGCAGGTCTCCACCAAAAGCAGTCATTTGGATCAGGCTGGCACAGGGAAACCAGATACTGTTCCTGGAGAGTGTGAGAGGTGTCCTGATTGGAGGAACCAGTATCTGCAGAGGATTCCCATCTGAGTATCCAAAGGGGTTGGAGTCGCACTGTGTGTGTATAAGTGATTGACTTGCCTGATGGTTCTGTGCAAAGCATCCAAATAGACTTTTGGAGTATTACTATTTAAAGTGACAGTATTGTAAAGGAGCACTTGAAGATTACAGAGGTTGTGTTTGGGACTGAGTTAAGGGACTTTACATATTGAGTTAGTCAGACAGTTTGTGCTAGCGTTAGGTAGTAAGGCCCTTATTGTCACCCTGTTGAGGTGCTATTTGCGTTAGTTGCCCTTCTTTTATTTTTAGATAAAAAGTTATTTAGTTCACCAAAATCTGTGTGTTCTTATCGTTCCTAATGGGGTCACCCATAGGTATATTCCTGGATCCCACTTGGTGGAGGCACTGCGCTAGTAGGTACCAGGTACCCAGTCTCTCCCAATACCACTGTGGAGTGGCTCAGGTTTTTCCCTTTTTTTTTTCCAGACACATGGTTTATTTTAGCACTCTGAAGGGATTGAATGCCCTTGCACAGTTGGACTATTCACAGAATTACTGCTGGTTTAAATAACCTTTTTCATGAAACATTTTGTGATTGCTTTTAAAGCTTTTTTTTTTTAAAAAACTTTTTCCTCACATTGTATACTATTTTCTGATTGTTCAATGGCCTTGGCTTCCAAACTGAATGTTGGTAATTTTGTATGCTAATTATTTCAATTGGTCACATTTTATACTTTGGTAATTTTATATGCTTGATAAAGGGGTTCGCCCCAAAATGTTGCACGGTCGCACAAAAATAAGCAGCAAGGGGTAACCCTGCATGTCACTTGCCTTGAGTGCCAGCGTATTTCTACTTCAGAAATGCCGTGCCATCAGGTAAGTGCGAACAAAACACAGACAGAAGTGTCGATAGGGTTAAAATATCATCATCTTATTTTTCAAGAGCCCATATTTACCTGCATTTTTTTTTACCAAACTATAAAGCAAAAATAAATATTATACCATTTTATCATTTTACCTTTCTTAAATATGTTACTATTTTCAGCAAAACGTAAAGTACATTTTGTATTGTATTTACAATTTTACATACAGTTTAGTGCGTGTTGGTCAATGTAACTGAATGTGTTGCAGTGGGACCTGGATTTTACTATTGAGTGCTGTTCTTAGATCTGCCAGGCAGCTGTAATCTTGTGTTAGATAGCTGCTATCTGGTTGCCTTCCCATTGTTCTGCTGATGGGCTGCAGTGTAGCGGTAAAGAGTGACTGAAGTTTATCAGAGCACAAGTAACATGACTCAGGGCAGCTGGGAAACTGACAATATGTCTAGCCCCATGTCAGATTTCAAAATTAAATATAAAAGAAATCTGTTTGCTCTTTTAAGAAACTGCTGGAGCAGCACTATTAACTAATGCACTTTGATAAAAACATTTCCCATGACAGTATCCCTTTATGTCTACTAGAAAATCATATCAACATTAAATAAACCCAATAGGCTGGTTCTGCTTACAATACGGATTAATTGTATTGTATTTTGGATCAAGTACAATGTACTGTTTTATTATTACAGAGAAAAAGGAAATACTTTTTAAAAAATGTGGATTATTTGATTATAATGGAGTCTATGGGGCAAATTCACTAACCTGTGGAAATTCGCGTTCAGGGCGCCGAACGATGTTGAAGTTTTGCTAGCGTTTATTCAGAAAGCAAAGCGAAGCTGCACTAGCAACGTATATGGACGTATATGTTGCAGCAAATACATTTACTACACAAGCCCAGGGAACCTTAGTAAAATAAAATTAAGTTGTTATATTGCCCTACACATGTGCACAATGTATAGTTTATGTGCCATATATAATGAAAAGTAGGGGGAAGCTGGGTAAACTATAAAAAATGTACAATCTTTTGCAGCTTATCACCCTGAAAAACTGAAAAGTCGCCAGTGTTTTTTGAGACTTTTTTTATGAGGAACTCCTATCTACTCTATTGCACTTTGCCTGGTCTGAGGTGATGAAGGCAAGTCTGGCTCAAGAGGTAACGTTCATTAAAATCCACATTTTAGTGAATTTGCGTAGTTACGTCCATTCGCCAGAGCGAAGATTTGCCTAGCGTTAGAGTGCAAAGTAACGCTATAGTCTATCTCCTTCGCTAGCGAATTTACGCCAGCGCCCATTAGTGAATCAGCGAAGTCCCGAAATTACGTCACGCTGGCAAATTTTTGCCTGTGTTAGTCACTTCGCTCTTTAGTTAATTTGCCCCCTACAGGAGATTTTCATTGTGTAATTTGGAACTTTCTGAATATTGGTTTTCCGGATAATAGATCCCATATCTATACTGCTAATACTCTACTTGCTATACATGATTAACACTGAACAATTTGTTGTAATAATGTACTGTAGCAATGTTCAGATTTACCTATGCTTTGGCAATAAGGCACATGCATGTTAGCAAGATGCTTCATGTAGCAAGTAACCATTAATTTTATTGCTTTTCAACCAATTTGAGTTAATTTATACCGTTTAATCCAACCCATATCTATGTTTGTCAAGAAAAACTTCTTAAAAGATTTTTTGTACCTTTAAGTTAACTTTTGGTATGTTATAGAATGTTCTGTTCTTGAATTTTTGCTTCCTCTTTGGCATTAGGCAACATGACCTCTTCGAGTATTTTGATGTCTTGAAATTGATCCATGATCCCTGGTATGCAATAAATAGGCCCAACACCATAGTAAACATCCCCATATCATGATTTCTTCACAGTGTACTGTGGCCTGAATTCAGTGTTTGGGGTCATATGACAAACTGTTTGCAGCCCCTAAACCCAAAAAGAACTGCTTTCATCAGTCAACAACATGTTGTGTCATTTCTTTGGTGTGTTCTTTGGCAAATTGTAACCTCTTCAGCACATCTTTTTTTAATCAGTTGGACTTTGAAGGGGCTTCTTGCCGATAACTTGGCTTCACATAGGCGGCTTCTAATTGTAACGGTGTCACATATAACTTTACACCTTCTTTGATATTTCTGGAGCTGATCATTGGCTGAGTCTTTGCCATTTTGGCTATTCTTCTATCCATTCAAATGTTAGTTTTCCATTTTCTTTCGTGTCTTTCAGATTTTCATTTTAAAGCATCAAAATCTGAAAAAAATCGGAATTAACAGAATGCAATAAATCTAGAAAAATTCAGCTTTGTGTTATTTTTTTATATCTAAAAATCGAAATGTGACTGATTTGCTTATCATCGTCAGGACAAGTCTTTAGGACAAGCATTTTATTAATTTTGTCTACTATATACAGTATATATTAATTTTCTCCCTCTCTCTGTCTCTCTCTATCTATATATCTATGTCTATAAATATTTTAGGATTAGTGTAAAATGGAACTTACTATTAAATAAAAATAAGTCAATGCTAATGCTTTTGAAGTGAAAACCATTTCAAGTGGTAACTATGCAACTTAAACTATGAAGTATAATGCTCAAACATTAGACTATGGCATCACTAAAGTACATCCATTAACATTTTACTGAAAGCCCTTTTCTGAACATTATACACAAAAGGACCTTTTTAGAAAGACAGCATGGATAGAAAAACATGCTAAAAAGAACGAAATTTCTTTTCTCTGTTTCTTCTCCATGAAAAGCTCCTTACAGATTTAACAAGCCCT
Organism: Xenopus laevis; assembly: GCF_017654675.1. Lineage (NCBI taxonomy): Eukaryota > Metazoa > Chordata > Amphibia > Anura > Pipidae > Xenopus > Xenopus laevis. The sequence continues at coordinate 121,789,214 of NC_054382.1, read as the reverse complement.
TAAGTGCTGCATGGGATGAATGCGTTTTGATTGTAAGAGGTGTGCAAATAATTCTGTATTCAGTATGCAGCTATCCTACTCAATATTCTGTATGCATGGATACGATAGCTCACACAGGGAGCGTTCAATATATTCCTTCTTTTGTGTGTGTGTGTGTGTGCTGAAGTTTTTATTGATGCTATATTTAAAATTTCTTAATTCAATATTAGTAATGGTTATTTGGGTGGGGCGTAAGACAGACCTTTTGGATTGAGAAAAGAACAAAGAACAAAGGGCTATGATATTACTTTACAATGTAATACGTATATTTGCTTTATTCATTAGCTCCCCCCTCCAGTTGTTTTTTAAATACAACCTCAGGTTGTCTGAAGGATGCTGTAAGGTGTTCAACAAAAGCTTCATAAAAGTTATGCCTGATGAAAAGTTCACCCCCAAAATTTTCCCAGGCAGAGAAGAGGAAGCACCAGCCTTTATACACCCTATTGTACACCCTATTGTACACCCTGTTTTCTAAATCTGGCCCTGTTTATTTCAAATCAACATTTTAAGTTAGTTTGAAAGAAAACACGTCCCCCAAACAATGTGAAAAAAAGTTATCTCATTGTTTATCATTTGAAAACACAAGGATGAGATTCAATTCGAGAAGAAAAAACCTTTCTCCAAATTCATTTCCAGTACTTCAATAGAGTTTTCACGTGATTAACAGTGAGATGTTTTTTCTGAATTGAATTGCAACCTTATGAATTGAAATCTCTCCCATGTGCCTTAGAGGGGGAAAATGCCTTCCTGATTCCAAGATGGCAATTAGACCAATCCTTGGATCAACTTTATACTAAGAGCTATTTTAAGCCATCCAACCTCTTCTTAAAACTATCTAATGTATCTGCAATTACAACTGATTAAAGGAGAGAATTCCACATTTTCACGGCTCTCTAAAGCATCATATAGATTATTATATGACCTCCTTATATATTTATACATAGTTATTATATCATATCATATCTTATCATATCTTTCTTTAACCACCTCTTCTTCAGTGTGAACTTGCCAGTCTTTCTTTATAACTGAGACCTTCCATACCCTATACCAACTTATTTGCCCTTCTCTGGATCCTCTCTAATTTAGTAATAACCCCCAACTCTCAGGTGTGGCATTGCTTGCTACAACCAAGTTTATTAGCTACCAGGACTCTAAGTTTCTTTTCCATTATGCATTTGCCTAATGCAGTCCCATTAAGGGTATAAATGGCTAGCATTTTTTAACATACCAAATGAATGACTTTACATTTATCAACAATGAATCTCATCTGCCACTTAGCAGCCCAGATTGCCAGTTTGGAAAGATCCTGTTGCAAGGATGCCATCCTGGATGGAATAATTTGGGTTGCATAGTTTTGTGTCATCTGCAAACACAGATACATTACTTGACATTACTTATTATTAAGTCTTTAATGAATAACATTAATAACTACATGTTGTGTAAAACAATTCATTTGCACTACTGTCTTTATGGGTGGACAGATTTTATCTTCCCTTAGCATGTAAAGACTTTCCATCAGCTAACCACAAAAAAATCTGGACATGGGTCTTTATTTAGACAAGCACAAATGAAAAATTAGTAAATTTGCAAATTTAGTAAGAGCTGCAAAGAATAGACAAAGCTAAAATAGTGGCTTAAGATGCTTTTAACCAGAATTCTACAGAAAAGCATCATTAGTTATGGGCAAGAAAGAAGATATTCCCCCGTCGTAATCTTAGTGTGTTGATTCGGCATGAATGGCAAACCACAACAACACATTCCAAATTAGCTGACTGCTAGGGATGTAGCGAACTGTTCTGCGGCGAACTTGTTCGCGCGAACATCGGCTGTTCGCGTCCGCCGCAAGTTCGCGAACGTCGCGCGACGTTCGCGTCAAAATCGTTCGACCATTCGGTCGCTAAAATCTAACGATTTTCGTTCGATTCGAACGAAAATCGTTCGATCGAACGATTAAAAATCCTTCGATCGTTCGAATCGAACGATTTTCGGATGTTCGAAGTTCGCGAACTGTTCGCGAACTGTTCGCATTTTTTTCCGGTGTTCGCGAACGGCGTTCGCGAACACATACTCGGCGGTTCGCTACATCCCTACTGACTGCCAATATCCATCAAAGATCATGTTCAGGTGCTGTCAGCAAGCACACACTTATACTTTAATTAGGTTGCAATGACCACACCTATGCCTCCATTCCATACAGTGAATACTTTTAAACGGCAGTTATTGCATACTGGTATATTTCAGATTTCAAACCATCAGCTGATGAAACTGCAATTTCTAAGCTCTCATATACTTCATGTTTAGTAAATAAAAGCATAAGAATCAAAATCATGAATTATAACACGTACTCATGATCTGCTTTCTTCCTTGTCCTGTAATCGCTTTCCTTGGCAGCTACCACTCAACTGCATTGACAGAACAAGGAAGACACTGTACATGGCCCCAGTCAAGACAAGCTTCATAAATATTCCTTTATATAATATATGTTTTCTCTCTGCAGACTATTAAAAGGATTTTTATACATACAGAGAAGCCTCTCAGCCTCATTCATTTCATTGGGACCTTGGGATGGCCCCATCTATCTACATGGAAACCTGTTGCACTTTCACCAACATGGAAGGAAAGCTGCAGAGTGGCTGATTGCAGAAGTTATTAACACTTTGCATGCTGCCTTCCACATTATAAATAACTTTTATCAATTAAAGAGATGTACTGTGTTAGCCATAATTGAAAATAAGAAAAAAAAAAGAATTCTCTATGGTAACACAAATCTTATACAGTTCCTACTTAAAATGAGTAAAGAAGATGAAAATGATCCTACAAATAAATAAGTTCATTATGTCCATCATCAACGGATCTCAAAATGCTTATAGGATAATCTCTGGATTTCCCCCACAATCACCCTTTAGTAATAGGCATAGCAATAGCTCGGAAATAAATAAGCAGTTATAAACACAAAGAAGTCTTTGCCAAGTCTTTTTTTTAGAATTTCCATACAATTGGGATTAAACTGCTATGCTTTAAGGAAAATGGAACAATGTCAATAAGTAATGTAATAAATAATAATAAGTAATGTAATAAAATAATAAAAATTCAAAATCCAGCGCAGAGAACTTTATTCCAGGGAGAAAAATACAGGCCTGTGGTGCGGCTAACAGTGGAGAATGGCATGTCCAGAACCAGGCAAAATGGTCAGGGCTGTCTGCAGACAGGTGCAGTCCAAAAGGCAGGCTGAGATCAAATGGCAGGCAGAAGATGAGCAATGTAAAGTAACAGGCCGGAGGTAAGAACCGGGGAAATCCACAGCAGCAGGAATCGGGTACCAGGTTGGAACAGGAGCAAGGAAAACATCTAGCACATATAGAATCAGGCCAGGGACACAGGAACCAGGAATCACAGAAGTCAGAGGCTAGATCAGGATCAGGAGCTCAGATGATCAAGCAACAGGAAGTTCCAATACACAGGCTTATAAAGGGCATTGATTTGTTGAATCACCAACATGAGGCAGGAGGAGGTAACTGTGTTGCAGGAAGAGTTATTGTGAGTCTGTTCAGGGAAGTGTCCAGCATAAGTGCTAAGACCCCCCAGAGCTTCTGGAGAATACGGCAGGTATTGTTCAGCACAAAGTCCAAAGTTTGATTCTGGGTGATTCCTGACAGGTTGGATTATAGTGGTTTTAAAGGTTTTTGAAACCACGCCTATTCTTACATTCTCGAAAACCATGAATGTCATGGAATTTATTAAGAGATCCAAAGCTAAAAATACAAATGAAAAAAAATATAACTGATGTATGCTAAAAAAAATACAAATACCTCTAAAAACTCTACACAATTTGAGTTTTAGGACAATTTCTAGCAACAAAAAAAATTGAAAATCTCTAAATGTCCAAATTGATTAAAAGCAGTCCAATAAGATCATCAAGCTGTCATTAATTAACCTTAAATTTTTTAAACTTTCAAGAAATATAGAAAAGCCACAAATTTTTTGAGATTTGTGGAAAAAATAGAAATTCAGTTGTTAGTAAATGGGCCCCTCAGTCTTGCTTTCACCTGGTCAACATGTCTCATATCCCTTATTTGAGTGCCGTTCCTGACTCTCAAAGGTTGAAGCTCTAAGTCATAAGGTGCTCCAGAGTACTTAACACCTCCTATGCATCAAAGTCAAGCACAAATTGCCAGTGCATTTTAACTGACACATATTTGTGCCCCATTAATGCATACATATATAGAGAATGTTTTTAAATTAGCACTGAGAAAAAATCATGCTATTGTCAGGTGAGACCGCAGGTGTGTGTGGCTGACATGTGTCCTGACAAGGATAATGCAGGATTGGGGCTTGATGACAAGCAGATGACATTATGAAGAAAGATTATTTATTGAAGAAGCTGAAAACAGAGTAGTAACAGAATGTAAGGCAACAAAATTACAAGTCCTTTTACCAGGCCAGTGGTCAGAGGTAGGTGGCTAGCAAACAAAGTCCATTAACAGGCCGAAGGTCTGGACAGGAAGCAAACAAAGGAAGTCCAGTAGGGGCAGGTTGCAGACAAAGGATATTCCATAAAACAGGCTCAAGTCAGTACCAGGAGATCAGTTGAAAACAGGCAGGGATCAGGAACAAGGGCACAGTAACAAGGCAATGATTCAGAGTTAAAGAATCAAGGAAGGAACAAAACAGGAATCAGGCAGGGAACAAGCAGGAACAAAGTAGTAATGGGCAGGATCAGTCTTGTGGGCTACAATGGTCGAGCAACTGGGAGTTGCAGGAAACAGGCTTATAAAGGCCCCTGATTGCTTGATCAATAACAAATGAGTTTAACGAGTCGAGAGGAGGGTACTGTGTGGAGACCCATTATGGAAACTAGTCAGAACAAGAGCTAGATGCTTCCAGTGGCTCATTGAGGAAATGCAAGTGAATAGAAACACAGTGACTAGAGTTTGATTACCGGCACATCCTGACAACTAGCTTTCCAAAAACATCATTCAGTGAAAATCAAAATTCCAGATGTATATCACACATCCTCAATAGTCCTGGAAAAATTATAATCATTAAGATGTAAAAGAAATAATACAATTACTGGGACCCACCTCATATAGCATAGTCTTAAAACTCATGTATGGTTTAAAGAAATGTGTGATGCAGGAATCCTAGAAACTACTGAATTTAATGGAAGATTAATTCTTTGCAATCTATCAATATCCCAAATAAATGGAAAAGCACAGAGACAGATGGCACAATAAAATGACGAAGAGAGACAATATAAAAATAATATAGTTAGTGAGGATTAAATGTATTGTTCTTGGATTCTTTTTTATAAAGACTGCCTAAGGATTATCTTTTGTATCTTTTGAGTAGAAAATCCTGAGGGCATAGTCTGCAGGCAACAAATCTGCAAGGCTGCTTTTATGATGTGATCCTTGGCATAAAATATGTAAAATTTGTCTAATATGATCAGGCCAAAATGGCAAAATATATGTATCTATTTGACCTCAACAAACAAGTCACTCTTGATGTGTAAAGCCAGTCCAAATCTTCTTAGATTAAGAGCTTTCTAAGCAAATGCTGCTTGCTCGTTTGGTTGCTGTGCATTATTATATTTGGACATATATTCAGTTTTTCTTGCTTGGTACTGAATATACAGTACCACAAACATCATTGAGTAGACTTTGCTAGGCCAATATGTTTCTGTTGGTATGATTCAGCAGCTCTCTAGTTTGCAGTTTCAGCAACCTGATTGCTAGGGTCCACATTACCCTGACTAATAGACTGAAATATGAATAGGACAGGCCTAAAGAGAAAGGCATGTAATAAAAAGTAGCAATAACAGAGCATTTACTTTTTAGATGGGGTCAGTGACCCCCATTTGAATGCTGAGGAGTCAGAAGAAGAAAGTAAATAGTTCAAAAACTATAAAAAAGAGAAAATGAAGACCAATTAAAAAGTTGCTTACATTAAATCATTAAAAAAATTAAGTTAGAAATATAAATATGTTTGTGTTCTATCCTTTCTAAGTGTTACCCTGAAGTAGTATGTAGTTGACATACAGATAAACCTTCCCATACTCCATTAAAAGAGACTGAGAGTAGGTGAAACAAGGAATATAAAAGAAAACATAATAAGCATAAAGAAACATATGCAATAAAAACCTCAAAATACTGGCACAAAATTAAGTAAAATTCTACAGAATGGAATAAACAAGAAAAGCAATGAATCAAACTTCAAAAAATATGAAAGAAATATATTGAAGAAACCCATTAATACTTGTAAAATTATTTCTGTGCATTTGAATGAAAATATATTTCCAATTCATCGCTCATCGATCTTTTAATAAAATCTGTATTCCGAAATAAGTATCTTCAGAATCTAATAAACAAGAAAAGCAATGAATTAAGAAACCAAAAACTTTGAAATAAATATATTGAAGAAAATAGTCCAACCAAATCCACAAAGATTCCCCCCCCCCTTTATTTATCAATGCATTTTTCTGAAAATTTCCGGTACGGGAAAAAACTTGATAAAATCGTGAAAAAATTCAAATTGCACGAATTTTTCGGGTTTGACACCAGAAAAGTCAGATTTTTTTGTATTTTTGCCTGAAAACCACAACATTTTTATTATTGCATGAAACCCAGCACAGATCCGGATATCTGGAGCTGGATTTCTGAAAAAATTTAGTTTTCGGACGATTTTTCCAAAAAACGTAGGATTTGATTCTAAAATCCCTCCCACAAAAACCGTAGGATTCAGATTTTTTTTATGATTCTACAGTAGCTTTTTCCTCACAGGAAAAATGTATGGAAATGTATGGATCATTGGGTCAAAAGGTTTAGGAGAAGAATGTAAAGTGTATTTTGCTATGTTCTCATTTTTTTTCTCACATTTTCTGTAATCTTTTTAAAGTCATATCCTATTATTCTGATGTTAATTGGAACTGTGATTTTCCCAAAGAAAAGTCAATTTGAGATGAGTGTTACTTAAGATTTAACAAAATGCTAAAGCTGCACAAAGACCAAGGCCGGAACTAAGAGTAGGCAAAAGAGGCACGTGCCTAGGGTGCAACAAAGTCGGGGCACCAAGTATGTACCTCTTCTTTCACCTGCACTTGTTCCCACACCTCCACACTCCGGAGCGTTCCTCCATGTGCGCTTCCCACCCCCCATCACGCATTGTCACATCGAAAGCAAACAACGGGGAGGGGTTGAATTGGCTGGCTGGGTTGCCTTGGGCACCTGGCTGGTTTGGCCCGCGCCTGATAAATATGTTCTTCAGAAATGTGCAACTATGACTCCAGTTATTTTAGGGAAAGGGAGACAGCATGTGTTTCCTAAAGAATAACATTTTCATATTGTCCTAGTGGAAACAGCAACCAGCCTATGTGTTTTAATATTTAGCTTGTGCTGTGATTGCCCAGATTATAAAGAATGTAGAACAATGTTTTTTATTTATACAAGTCAGGCTGTTCAGTAAAATGACACTGTTGTCAAAACATTTTCCATCATTAGAAGAGTTTTACAATTCTAGAAACATAGGATTCTCTTAATCCAAGTTGACATACATTTGGAGAGGGAAACAAATGGCCTGTACTGTGAAGCCAGCCTCAAAATTTACACTTTAATAATAAATTGGAAATAGGTACTGATGATCGTAGAAATAGAACCAATTCTTGCAATCTTTTTTAAACATGAAGAGAGTTATGTTATGTCGAAGTTTTAAAGGGGAAAACACCATTTTTTATAAAAACATGTTAAAACAAAAAAGTACTCCATCTCAAACCTGCCAAGGTCATGCAGAAGTCAACGGCAAAATGTCCTATTTACAACTGGAAAATATCATGATCTGCTATAGGTTTTGTATGAGAACCCGTGGTTTTTGGGCGATCATGTGAAAAAGGTTTTTGGTATCAAATCCAAAAATATCATACAGTTTGAATTTTCTCATGATTTTGAGTCTTTTTTTTGCACACATTTTTTTTAGTTCATTTATTGATAAATTAAGTAAAAATGTGAATGGGAGTTTGTTTAAAGTGGTTTTACTAAAATAACAAGAAATTTTCAGATTTTAGTGAATAACCCCCCAAAATGTTGACCATTTTTTCTTTCTTTTTCTTTCTAAATTCTACAATATATTCATATATTTTCATATTTCTTATTTTTTGTAGCCTGATTCATTGTTTTTCTTATTGATTCGATTCTGCAGATTTTTAGGATATTACATTATTTTGAAACACAGATTTTATTAAAAGATCAATGAGGCAAATAGGAGATACATTTTCATTCAAATGCACAAAATAATTGTACTAGTATTAATGTGCTGGTAGAAGGATGAATGTATAAAGATTTTATTTCTGCAAAAAAACAAACAAAAAAACAATTAATTGAATTCGGTGACAGATAATGTTAGTATAAAATAAACTACCAGTGCCATAGGGCCTTGTATCACATGGCAAAGCAATTAATTGTATCCCACTGTGGCAGCAAAAAAGAATTAATCTTTAAAGGCATTTATACTTACAAAGATATAAATATTTAACGAGTGAAAACAAAGACAAGATTTGTTTCAGTTTTGTAATGTTTTTGCTTTCCCCTGGTGTTGTATGAAGTAGAGCATAGTATCATGGAAAACTGCATTACATAGCTGAATACTTTTTAAACAGGACAACTACCTTCTGCTATCTAATATAGATATACCTTCTGTTTCATGTAATTACACAGCCAAACAAACGAAAGCACAAAGTGTATGTCTTTGTTTACCGTGACGGAATGAATGTATACACAGCAACGCTTTCACATCTCATATCTTCTGGTCCAAACATGTTTCATGGAAATGGGTTAAAAAGCATGCCTTTGTGAAAGGCTATGCAGGAATCACTGGAAACGCATGCACAAGCTTCATGCTTAGCCTTCAGGAAAGAGAAATGACGTTGGATACATTTGCACTGCATTTGAATATAGAAACGCTAAGACAAGAAGAAGATGTGTTGGTTTCACAGCATTGTAATTAATAATAGATTGTATAATATGTTTCCTAGGAGAGTATACTGGACAGTAAAGATCTCTCTTTCCATTGCCTAAAGCTACTTTGGATGAATATACAGTAAAGTTGTCCAATTGTTTTAATGCTTTGGGTCATATTTTCTTCACACCAGGATGCCAGTTTTATTATGCTTATATAATGAATCATAAAAATAAATGCTTTGGATGCCTTTGCAAGACCTTGGACTAAAGCTTAATTCTGGTTTGCAAAAATGTTGTGCTTTTGTCTATATTGTCGGTCTTCTTTTAAAGAAAGCATATGATTTACAGTGTTTCAATACATCAGAAAAAGTTGTATCCAAAACAGTACCGCTAACATCCCCAAAATAGGAGGATTGCAGTTCCAAAATGAATAACAGAATGTCACCACTTTTTGAAAAGACCCCAAGAAAAATGAATCCTCCCCAGGTACTGTAGCATACTGACCCCTGGATCAATGCACCAATTATAACTCCAGCACCAAGAAGAGGTAAGGGACCAGTGACCAGGGTCTAGGGCAGGGACTGGATCAGGACCCCGGAGCGCTCAGGTCTCAGGCAGAGAGCAGGTCGGGACCCACAGGGCTTTTTCCTGCTGTCCCACCAGGCCATTCCAACCCAAACCATGAGTATTTTCAATCCAGTGTGCATGCCTACTGACTAAGGGGGAATGATGAAAGTAAGAGACAATATGAACCAGTTAATGTGGAACCTATTGACAGGGTCCTAATCAATTGTCCTGCAGCATGGTTAAACCATGGTTTGTCTGCAAAATATAGTGTATTGTTGGACAGCATCAGACTGGGGAGTCCGTGGCCCATGAGACTTCTGCATCAGCCCCCCCCCCCAGACCTCCTACCCCGGCACCCCTGGAAGTCAGGAGGCAGGCAGGTCTCATGCAGGTAATGGGTCTGGACCATCAGGCCCCACAAGTGCTGGTGCACAGTTAGACCCTGTTGTTGGACCATGGATCCAGAACTGTCCTAGGAGAATGATAAGATTATCTGCTAGATGTTCAAGCCATGGCAATATTCAGAGTATTTGATTGAATTAATCGCCAGACTACAGGAGCACTGCAGAGCACTGCCAGAATTTAGTTTACAGTCAGACACATTATCAGGCCATACAACCATTAATAGTGAGTAACTTCTGGCTGGCTGCTGCTTCTAAGCAAGTTGATCATGCAGAATACAATTCTCTACATCAAACTAAAAGTTAACTCAAAGGTGAACAACCCCTTTAAAATAACAACTAAACTGCATGTATATGCTAAACATTGCAGTGGTTCTGGGGTTTTCAGATGATTGAAGCAGTATACTGTAGAAACTCTATATATGGTTTAGTCTCTCTCTTGGGTCATGTTTGCCAATGTACAGTTTCCAATTTTGCATGTAAGTGTGTATTATGCGCTTCACTGATCCGGCGGTCCAGTGTCATGTTTGTTTTATGCAACACTCAAATTAAATGCATGGATTACAAGTGGCACATGCTGTTCGGCCTAAGTCAGTAGCTGAGCAATGTATGGATTTCACACTGCAGTTATTTCAGGGCTCAAATGCAACAGCCAAGTGATACAGTATATATTTATTTTACACTTACGCTTAAATGCAGTAGTCAAACGGTATATACAGTATATGTATTTTTTTTGCAATGGATTCTGGATGATCAGCTTGCTTAGAAGTAGTGATGGGCGAATTTGGAGCGTTTCCCTTCGCGCGAAAGAGCGAAAAAACGTTTTTTTGATACCGGCGTCTGTTTTTTTGATGCTGGCGAATTTGCACAGCGGTTTTGCGAATCGCTGGAATTGGCCGTGAAATCTCGCTTGGCGAATAAATTCGCCCATCACTACTTAGAAGCAGCAGCCAGCTAGTACTTCCTTTTATTAATGGCTGTATGGCCTGATAATGGAAGGTTTTCCAACTCTACGCACCATGAGTATGGTGGCTTAATAGTTCCATACACACTTTTGATCAGCACCTCCTTTTTTTAAAAAAAGCATGACTTGCAGTAAATACTTTATTAGTTAAACAGAGGCCATGGGTGTAGCCATGTGGGTAGCCTTTCAAGCTGGAAAAAAGGAGAAAAGGCACAGGATAAGCAGCAGATAACAGATAAGCTCTGCAGTATACAATGGGATTCTTCAGAACGTATCTGTTATCTACTGTATCCTGTGCTTGAATGGCTGCCCTCATGTCTACACAGCTGCTTGTTTATATAAACTATAGTAGTACTTATCTGTTATCTACTGTATCCTGTGCTTGAATGGCTGCCCTCATGTCTACACAACTGATTGTTTATATGAACTATAGTAGTACTTATCTGTTATCTACTGTGTATCCTGTGCTTAAATGGCTGCCCCCATGGCTACAAAGCAGCTTATTTATATAAACTATAGTAGTACTTATCTGTTATCTACTGTGTATCCTGTGCTTGAATGGCTGCCCCCATGGCTAAACAGCTGCTTGTTTATATAAATTATAGTAGTACTTATCTGTTATCTACTGTATCCTGTGCTTGAATGGCTGCCCTCATGTCTACACAACAGCTTGTTTATATAAACTATAGTAGTACTTATCTGTTATCTACTGTGTATCCTGTGCTTGAATGACTGCCCCCATGGCTACACAGCAGCTTGTTTATATAAACTATAGTAGTACTTATCTGTTATCTACTGTGTATCCTGTGCTTGAATGGCTGCCCCCATGGCTACACAGCAGCTTGTTTATATAAACTATAGTAGAGTTTCTGAAGAAAACACACCAGTTGTACCAGTACATCATATTGTCATTCTTTTTAAACTCTTGAATTTTTCTGACGTTCCTTTTAGAACTTCAAAGGTTTTTTTTTTTTAACCAGACAAATGTAAACTACTTAGGGGAAGATTTATCAAGAGTCAAATTTCAAGTTGATGGGAGTTCTTTTAAATTCTCATAAATGCAAAATTTTAATAAAAAAAGACTAACTGCAATTTATTTAAAAAATTTAATTTTTTAACTTCGGTTCAATAGGCTGTATTCGATAATTCAAAACTAATTTGGATTGTATTCGATCGAATTCGGTTCAAAGTTTTCCCCCCAAAAAACGCCACCAAATTACTCCAAATTCGTTATAGGAGGTGCCCATAGGCTAAAACAGCATTTCAGCAGGTTTAACGTGATGAATAGTCAAAGTTGAATTTTTAAAGAGACAGTACATGGTACATTTCGATATTCAAATTTCTTTCAAATTTGGTTTTGAATTTGGACTATTTCCTAGTCGGATTACACTAAAATAACCTTGAAATCCGAAGTTAAAAATTTAATTTTTCAATTCAACCCTTGATAAATCTGTCCCATGATGTAACTCAAAGCAATCAAAGCCTTTCGATTTATAGTGGTATCCCTTTAACTAAACTTTTGGCAGTGGTACAGTATTCTGTAGGCTTTTGGAGCAATGTCCTTATTAGATGAGAGAACATGAATTGTTTGATTTATAGTAATCAATACATAGCAATGACAGAGACTGAATTTGCTTTTTTTCCTTGCATTATTCAGTATCTACAGAAAGAATTACAAATGAGCAGATAAAGATTTATTGCGCCATGGAAATCAAGCCAAGATACAGTGTATGGTCAGACAATGTAGTCTAGGCATGTGAGGGATGAGAAAAGTCAACCGCTCCTCGCTGAAGTTTTTCTTAAAAGTCCGAATTTTTTCATACTGTACAAACGTGACTAAATAAAAGAGTTTAGGTCAGCACACGGTGCAGTTCCAGGAATTATTCTGTTCATTATTAAAGAATGACAACCTGTACCTGAAATAACAGCCGGCATTTCAAAATTAGTTTGCGTGAATTGATTACCTCTGTGATTAGTTCCCGGTACAAATGATGGCAACCAGTGTGCAGTGACTTCCACAGGGGCATATTCATCAATGTCAAAAAATTGCTAATGTTTCATTTCCTTCTTTTATGTGTCTTTGTGCATTGCTGAGATGCATTCACACTGTGCCTCAGTCGGATTCAGGAAGAATAAACCCTGGTCCCATATTGCACCTCGGTGATTAAAACTTGAGTTTCTAAATCTGGTGTGTACAACGTTTTAACAGGATTTATCCATTCTAATTTATAAAAAGATCTTAAAGTATATAATTTAATATATCAAAGATTAAATGGTGTGAAAACCCTTAAAAACCACTTATACTTTCCAATTAGGTTAAAAGTGTGTGAGGAACTTGCCTGGTGGTCTAGTGGGGGTGCAGTCAGCCGCGCCTTTCCTTTTTGGCGCCTCGTCTGTGAATGTGCTCTTCCAGGTTTGACGAGTTAGTCAAGTTTCGGCTATATTCGGAATTTACGATTGTGACGTCACCAGCTGGCACGAAATTCAAATAGTTAAAGGGCTTTCAATGGGGAAATCATTGGCCAACGTAAAGGTCTTCAGTTGCGATTCTTCTGTATATTCATCAGGGCCGGAACTAGGGGTAGGCAGAGTAGGCACGTGCCTAGGGCGCAAAGCCGGGGGGGCGCATGCGCGCAAATGTATCTCTCGGCATGCGCACATTCGCGCCAGTTCGCGCATGCGCAGAAGCGCAAAAGAAGCTTTTCTTGCGCATGCGCACGCGAGCGCCACCTTGCGCATGCGCACTTGGGCTCAGCCAGCGCCGCGTCCGCCGGCTTGCCTTGGGTGCCTGTGTGGCGCGGCCCTGATATTCATGCTGTTTCTGACCCTGCCTGACTCTGGTTCTCGTCCTGTCTGCTGCCGGTCCTGATTTTTGTCCATTTTGACTATCTTCTGGATTCTGATTTGGTACCGTGATTCTGGTGTGTTTGTCCTGGCCTGTGACCCCAACAATTCCTACATCTCCTGCATCTGTACCACATTGACTGTTTGTTACCGACCTGGCCTGGGTTTTGACTTCACTCCTTGTTTCCCATTCTACAACACTACACTTGGTTCCCTTGCTCACTCAGAACTCTCTCCTTGGTTCTCCCTCTATAAGACCTGACAGCATCTGAGTAGTGGAGGGCTCCACCCAAATTCAAAGGCACCTGCTACAGGCAGAAGAGTGGGCTGTGACTGGAACCTCGGGTTTGTTCTGGGTTTGGGATACTCTGCATTACAAAGTGACTGTAACTGAAAAGAAAAGAAAGAGAAGGAAACTCACACAGAACTGAGGCCTAACATGTACCTCCCATGAGGAGCATTCAATAGGAGCATAAAATAATTTTTTGACTAATAAAAGAAAATATAATGCTAAGCAACTCTTTTTAATACACATTATTATGGTTTTTAAGTTATTTGTATATATATTGCTGCTGAAAGCAGTGTTTGTCCTGGGTCCCTTTCTATTTCCCTGTTTTGCAAATAACTTTAAAAGCACTGACAATTTTTAATAAATGCATATCAAAGATTTGAGAATTAGTGGGTCTAATTACTAACAATCGAACTGAGATTTTTTTCCACAAATCTCGAAAAATCTGCGGTTTCCAATATTTCTAAAAAAACTGTACAAATTTGAAATGTAGCAAGTGAAAAAAACACAAAAAGCTTTAAATGCCAGACTTCGCCAATTAAAAGTTGTTGAGGTGCTATAAAAGTCAATGGGAGCTGCGCTGATCTTATTGGACCGCTTTTATTTAAATTTGATTGTTAAATTTTCACATTTCTTATATTCGGATCTTTTTAAAAATTCAATGACAATTGTGATTTTAGAGTTTGTGAGCTTCTGAACATTTTTTGCTATTTTCATAAATGTTCTATTCTGTTTTTAATTTCATGATATTGGCAGTTTTATGCTGCTAACATCCTGTTTTTTAGCTTTTTTAGTTTTGGTAGTTGTAAACCTCAGCACAGAAATGGCTTATTCATGTAGCGTGAACATTTCTCTGCACAGCTATTTCATTTAAAGATGGCTTTAAAATCTAAATGATAGAAGCAGACAACCACAAGCAATAGCAATTCAAAGCATCTTACAAAAAAAGCATGATATCTTGAAAATCGGATAATTTCACGAAAAATCTGACATTTTCACAATTTTGAAATCGGAATTTGACGCCTGTATCCAAGCTGACGCTGGCGTTAAAGTCAATGGGCGTCCGAATAATGTTGACATGCACGACCATTTTACCGCAATCGACTTTTCAGACGCGTGTCCAAACAATTTTGACCTCACTGAAATTTTGCCAGCAAATTTTCACTGGAGATTGGCAAATTTATTAGCCGGCGGTGAAACGTGGAAATTTGCCGCAAATTCATGCCAGGCAAATTTATTTGCCCATCACTAGTGGTAAATTGAACATTTTCTAATTGGACCAGTGTTGTTAGGGGAGTACCGCAGGGCTCTTAACTTGGTCCTTTGCTTTTCAACTTGTTTATTAATGACCTGGAGGTGGGCATTGAAAGTACTGTTTCTATTTTTGCAGATGATACTAAATTGTGCAGAACTATAGGTTCCATGCAGGATGCTGCCACTTTGCAGAGTGATTTGTCTAAACTGGAAAACTGGGCAGCAAACTGGAAAATGAGGTTCAATGTTGATAAATGCAAGGTTATGCACTTTGGCAAAAATAATATAAATGCAAGTTATACACTAAATGGCAGTGTGTTGGGAGTTTCCTTAAATGAGAAGGATCTTGGGGTTTTTGTAGATAACAAGTTGTCTAATTCTGGGCAGTGTCATTCTGTGGCTACTAAAGCAAATAAAGTTCTGTCTTGTATAAAAAAGGGCATTAACTCAAGGGATGAAAACATAATTTTGCCTCTTTATAGGTCCCTGGTGAGGCCTCATCTGGAGTATGCAGTGCAGTTTTGGACTCCAGTCTTTAAGAGGGATATAAATGAGCTGGAGAGAGTGCAGAGACTAAGTGCAACAAAATTGGTTAGAGGGATTTATACTATGATAAGAGGTGAACAAGTTAGGCTTATTAATTTTATGATCATAACTTTGTAACAAAAAAAAACCTGTTTTTAATATTACATGCCCTTGCATATTTACTTGAATTACTTGGACAGGGCTTTAAATATTTTGAAATTTGCATTAGGTGTGCACCCACAATCCCCCTTTTGTCTAGAGGGATGGAAGACTTAAATTATGAGGGTAGACTGTCAAAGTTGGGGTCTCTGTAAAAAAGGCGCTTGCGAGGGGACATGATTGCACTTTACAAGTACATTAGAGGACATTATAAACAAATAGCAGGGGACCTTTTTACCCATAAAGTGGATCACCGTACCAGAGGCCTCCCCTTTAGACTTGAAGAAAAGAACTTTCATTTGAAGCAACGTAGGTGGTTCTTCAAAGTGAGGACAGTAAGGTTGTGGAATGCACTGCTGGGTGATGTTGTGATGCTGATTCAGTTAATGACTATAAGAGGGACTTGGATGATTTTTTGGACAGACATAATGTCAAAGGCTATTGTGATACTAAACTCTATTAGGGATGTAGCGAACTGTTCGCCGGCGAACTTGTTCGCGCGAACTTCGACCGTTCGCGTCCGCCTAATGTTCGCGAACGTTTGGGAACGTTCGCATTTTGAGTTCGCGTTCGATTCGAATACAAATCGTTCGACCATTCGACCATTCGACCGCTAAAATCGAACGATTTCCATTCGTTCGAACGATTTCCATTCGTTCGAACGATTTCCATTCGTTCGAACGATTTCCATTCGTTCGAACGATTTCCATTCGTTCGAACGATTTCCATTCGTTCGAACGATTAAAATCCTTCGAACGTTCGATTCGAATGAAAATCCTTCGATCGAACGATTAAAATCCTTCGAACGTTCGATTCGAATGAAAAATCCTTCGAACGTTCGAATCGAACGATTTTAGCGGGTGTTCGAAGTTCGCGAACTATTCGCGAACGTTCGCATTTTTTGCCGGTGTTCGCGAACGGCGTTCGCGAACACCAAATCGGCAGTTCGCTACATCCCTAAACTCTATAGTTAGTATAGATATGGGTATATAGAATTTACATGAGGGTAGGGAGGGGTGTGTGTATGGATGCTGGGTTTTCATTTGGAAGGGTTGAACTTAATGGACTTTGTCTTTTTTAACTTGATTTAACTATGTAACTACTAATATCCCTCCACAGATAGTTATCACTGCAGCTGACCCAAAAAGCCAGTCAATATTTAGGAATTCCCAGAGATGCCAACCTGGTTTAGAATTGATATGAGTGCACTCCTCTGATCATGATCCCAATCCATTGAGATCACTCCTCTTTCTGCAGTTCTGAATTGGGTTTACATCTCTGGGCATCCTTAAATATTTAATGTACATACTCCCATCCCTATGCATATGTTGGCCTTCCTGTGGGAGTCCTAAATCTACCCTCTTACAATAAAATATCTCTTTATTGGGTACTTCTATCACCAATTTCAATGAAAATAAACCTTTCTTTCTTTTATCTGGTTCAGTACAAAATGATTTGGTCTTCACACAGCGCTTCCATTATATAAGGTGTTTGGATAAAATGTGTTAAATTATCTAAAAAACAGGGTTAGACATGCTCACTTTGAACAATGATGTGTAAAATTGAAGTAAACATCTCTGTTGTAAAAGATTTCAAAGCATCAGAGGCTTTTTCATCGAATATTTTACTTCTCCATTAGGTGTCAAAAGCAACATTTCTGCTCTTTTTGATGATACAGCCTATAAATGGGATTGGTTCAGTAGATGTATGAAACTGATAAAATAAACAAAATCTAAGCTTTGAGAGCTGCAAAAAATCCATGCACAATCAGACGTGAATGGACGGTGGGATAAAACTCATAAACGAATGAGCGAAAGCTTTCTTATGTGATCATAGTTTGTGAGTATATATATATATATATATATATATATATATATATATATATATATATATATATATATATATATATATATATATATATATATATATATATATATACTATTCCAATGACCAGCAACTCCAGGGTTTTCAGTGAAAAAATTGTATTTAAATGTGTGCAGTTACAGCCAACGTGATGTTTCGGTCCACTCAAGGCAACTCCACCCTACACCCCTCATATATACATATGATCAACATCTCCTCTGGTCCACATTGATGCTACTGATGGTTTTGAGGGTCAAAAGGTAAGTTACATGTTTGTGGTTCAGGTCCGGTAGGGTGTCTGGGGACACATTGGGTGGCAGGTGTGGGTTGGGTTGTGGGGTCAGTGGGTCCAGGTCAGGCATGTGTCTACCTTAACCAGCTATGGATATTAATGTTGTTGTGCCAATCCTTTGTATGTTTTCTAATTCATACCCCATCTCCTCAACTTTTGAAATGAAACAATGGAAATGCTATGAGCTAACCCAAACTAGTCCAAATGACTTACAGGTGATGTAAACCTAAAAATAACAATATAAGCCGAAGCAATACCTATTTGTTAAAATATGTCCAACAGTTTCAAAATTGTTAATGTGATTAAAATTGCATTCAGTATTTCTATTCCTTTCTGGACTTCCTGAACTTTGTGCTTTGTGAAACAATGAAGCAAAAGCAATGCACGCTTCTTCAAAGATCTGTACTTTTCATCTGCTTCCATTTATCCTTTGGTTTTAGAGGTTTTTGAAACCACAACTAAACTCATAAACTCTAAAACCATCATTATCAAAAAGGCACTGAATGATGCTCTAAAAAATACAAATACCTTGAAAACCTCTAGAAATTCAAGTTTTTTCAGACAATTTCCTAGGGGAAAAAAATCTGAAAACTTCTAAAAGTCTAAATTTACTGTATTTAAAGTGTTTCAATCCGATTTGTGCAGCTCCCATTGACTTCTATAAGACCTTGACAACTCTCACTTGGAGGTTTTGTCTTAGAGGTTTTCATGGTTTTTACACTTAATAAATTTTACATTTTAAAGCTTTTTAGAAATATAGGAAAACTAAAAGATGTTCACGATTCCTTAAAAAAACTAAATTTGATTGTTATGTTGCCCTTAGTGTCTTGGCAGCACTGCTACCTCCTTTTTTTTTTTTTTTTTACCTCTGGGAGGGTCAATCTCTCTACTGTACCATGCTGAGAGGAAAGTACAGTAGATTTGTGCTTTTAGCTGTATGGAGAGCAAATGCAACAACACAATGAATATGTGAGGGTGCACAAAATAAGGAAACTGAATGCAGCTTCACTGGGCAGACAGATAGACCATCAACAGATGAGCTCTGTATTAGCTTTGTCCTTGGATGTGAGTTTGTTATACTCCTCCATCCAACACGACCGAGGGAATTTAGCCATTAAATTTTGGTTACGACATTCCAACTTGTATCCTGATATCCAAAGGGAATTTATTCTACAGGCTTTGGAGTTCCTGTTAAATACCAATTATTTTATGTTTAATGATTCCTTTTACCTTCAGAAGAGGGGAGCAGCGATGGGAGTGCGTTTTGCGCCCTCATACGCGAACCTATTCATTTGTCTATGGGAAAGATTATTTATATACGGAGACTCCAACCCCTTTCGTTCATGTATAATTTGTTATTACCGTTACATTGATGATTTGATTTTGATTTGGAATGGTGACGAATCTTCAATTAAACCTTTCATTACCTATCTCAATGACAGCGATTAGGGCATTTCATTTACCAGCGAACTAAATAGATATGAAATTTTGTTTTTGGATATCATGTTTACAGTTGATGGTATAAATATTATTACAGATTTATTTAGAAAACCAATAACTCGTAACACCCTACTTCATGCCAATAGCTTTCACCCGACAAGTACCTTAAAGAGTGTTCCGGTTAGCCAATTTTTGAGGCTACGTAGATTATGTACCACCTGGGATTCTTTTAATACCCAGGCTATGTCGTTATGGGATCGTTTTGTTGAACGGGGGTATTCTGTCACAGATGTTAAATTGGCCTATGATAGGGCAGTGGGGACAAGCCGTGAGGATTTGTCAAAACCCAAGATTAAGCATACAGGGTGCAGACGTTCTAGGACTCAGAGGAGGTCCTTTGTCAGAGAATTGCCCCGTATTATCACCACCTATTCATCACCACCTATTCGAGCAATAGCTTTTTTGTTTGCAAAATCATCCACAAGTACTGGAAAATTCTTACTCAGGACCCACAATTAAAAAACATCATCCCACACCAACCAAATTTCACCTACAAGAAAGGACGGAGTCTGGGTTCCAGACTATCCCCCAGTCTTTTTATGGATACCATAACCACCCGACCAACCCATTGGCTGGGACCAAGGGTTGCTACAAGTGTGGGGTCTCACGGTGTGGGTCCTGTAGATATATAAAACCTTCCAAGGATTTTGTAGGTAAGGATAATCCCAGACTGCACAAAATCAATTTTTATGCCAATTGTGGCACAAAATTGGTCATCTATTTGATAACCTGTGTATGTGGACTTCAATATGTAGGCAAGACCAATAGACCGGCCAGAAAGCGCATATCTGAACATCTAAATAGTGTCTCTAGAAGAGACAACAGCTCAGCAGTAGCTAACCATCTACTAGATCAGCATGCAGGCAATTTATGTATATACTTTCAAATCATAGATAGAGTGGTGCCTGATGTTCGCAAGGCGGATCTAGAGATCTCCCTTTTGAGAAGAGAGGTGTTTTAGATCTACACTATAGATACCATAGCACCGCAATGGTTTGAATAGAGAGTGGGAGTTGAGCTGCTTTATTGATCACTAATTACCAATAAGTGTGCCCTTGGTGGTTCTTTTGCCATGCCCGTGCCTCATCGCCTGTTTTCTGGCCACTTTTTGATTTTTGATTTATTTTTCATTAACCATATATACTTCTTTTTGGTGTTTTTTTGAGTTTTGCTTTGGGAGTTCCCCCTTAGGTTCAATAGATTCAAGTATGGTAATTTTGAAACTTTGATATTTTAATATTTATTACTTGAACCTGAACTTCGTATAGGTTTTGATCGTTTCCTTGATACATCCCTATTATATATTGTCTGCATCGTACATCTCGGTTAGGTTTAATATTTATATTCACATTTGAACTTTATAACCAATGATAAATACTACCACCAATTATTTTGGTTTTGAAGCACCTTTTTTGTACAACCGAGCTGTTTTGATAGAACAATATACATCTTTATTATAGATAATATATTTACATATCCATATAACCATAATCATGTATTGTGGGCTGTATTAAGTTCCATCTGCTGTTTGAATATTCATAATATCTACGATATATGCTACCATTTAATATGCACAATGTTTATTAATTATATTCATTATAAGAATTTTCATTTTTGTATGGTGATCACTTGATTTTAAACTAATATGCATTTTTAATTGGTTTAGTTTTATAAGTCTTGTACCTGTAGGGGGCGCTTAAGCTTCTGATGAAGTGACTTTGGTCACGAAACGCGTTAAGCTGGTTCCTCTGCCCGCAGTTTCAGATTGTGTTTTAACCTGAACTAATAAAGATTATATGTTTTACTACAAGTTTGGTTTCCCCGACATCCTGCTTCTTTGGAGCCTCACATACAATCAAGTTTCTTCACATTAGCTTTACTAACAAATGATATACTTCAGAAATTAGTAGATGCTTGTCTTGATGTTATGATATCAGTCAGTAAATGCTTTCAACAATAGTCTTCCAGTAAATACTCACAATCAGGTTTAGTGAGCAGTACTGCCTGCCTGTGGAGCACAATCTCCATTCTATGCAGACCTCACAGTGGCCCTACTTTCCAAGGAACTCTGGAGCCTTTACAGCTTGAGTTCCTATCCTGTTGGCTTTGTCACTGCAGGGTTTTAGCCCTCTTGGTGTCCTCATTGGCGCCTCTGACTTAACTAAGACCGGTTCTGTCTTTCATTCCTAGAGTAACTATAACAAAGCTGTCCTTGCACTTTCTTCACCTATACTGGAACCTTTCTCATTCCCAGTCCTTATGGAGCATCACTCCACTTCTTCCAGTCAGTGGGGGAACCAAAGAGTCAGAGCACATGTGTGTTTCAATTTTTATCACCTAAAGGAAACCTGGGTCTATACACACTTCTAATTGTAATTAGGACCTTACCTAGCTGGTTAAAGGAATTGTTCAGTGTAAAAAAAACTGGGTAAATAGATAGGCTGTGCTAAATAAATAATGTTTCTAATATAGTTAGTTAGGCAAAAATGTAATATATAAAGGCTGGAGTGACTGGATGTGTAACATTATAGCCAGAACACTTCTTCCTGCTTTTCAGCTCTCTTGGTTTACACTGACTGGTTACCCTGGTTACCAAGCAGTAACCAATCAGAGACTTGAGGGGGGGCCACATGGGTCATAACTGTTGCTTTTGAATCTGAGCTGAATGCTGAGGATCAATTGCAAACTCACTGAACAGATGTGTACCATGTGGTCCCCCTTCAAGTCGCTGACTAACTCAGAGTTAGAGAGCTGAAAAGCAGGAAGTAGTGTTCTGGCTATTATTTTAGACATCCAGTCACTCCAGCCTTTATACATTACATTTTTGACTAACTAACTATATTAGAAACATGTTTTATTTTGCACAGCCTATCTATTTACCCAGTTTTTATTTTTACACTGAACTGTTCCTTTAATAACCCTCATGGGAATCTAACAGTCTTAAAGGTTTACAAAACCATAACCCCATATGTAATAAGGGGGTTATGTAATAAAAGACACTAAGTTTGCCCAGTAGCAGTCACCCAAAACAACCAGTAGGATGTTTGCTTTTAAATAGGTTACCAGTAAATATTACCTGCTGATTGGTTGCTATGGGTTATTGCAACTGGGCAAACTTAGTGTCTTTTATTACATAACCCCCTTATTCTCCTACACCTTAATACGTTTACAAGGTACCATAACCATGGAAGAACATATCCAAGGGTGAGAGGATACATTTTTTTTAGAAGAAATAATGTGTGCAAGTACTGTATCCGAACAGGATTAGGTGATTTCATTAACTGACCAAAGGGGAACAACAAGCTTAATTGCTAAGTGCAAGCATTGCTTTAAAACCAAAAAAGAGTCATAGGTGTCTCAAAGCTTGATTCAGAAAATCTCTATCTTGTTAAGTCATGGAAAATAAATTTGATTGTAAATAAATTCTCATTATTCTATTCATTTTTTAAAAATGTGATTGTTAAAAATGTTTTAAATATTTTTGGCAATTTTTTTTCATTTAAATTTATTTTTAAATTTGTTTAATTGCTAAATCAAGTCCAGAAAAGTCAGATATGAAAAAATGCTAAGTTTTCTTTTACAAAAACATGATCTTGAATTGAATAAATAAATTTTTAAATAATAATGTATTTTATTAAATATTAATAATAATTCCTTAGCCCTAAATCCAAAGTTGTATTTATTACTCCTTTTAGCCCTCTTAGCCCTACATTTTCTGGTATCTTTGTTAATTTTTTTTAACTTGTTTTTTTGAAGGATCTCCTTGTCCCATTTTGGATACAATGTAGGTGTACACACGTTTCCTGGCAACAGATTGAATGGCGTCCTGTTCTTGGACTTTATAGAACAACATTAAAATCCTAAAGACGGTGTACATATCACAACTGATCTTGGCTTATTTCAGAAAAAGTTGAAATACAATGTCATTAACCAAAGTAATTTTAAGACACATTCTGTTTTCTTACTTCTAAGTCTAAAATGGTTTCTAATTTTGCAATAATAAAGTAAGTTCTTGCTGTGTCTAAAAGTATTGCTGTGATGTCTGCTCCCAGATGTATGTTGAAGAAAATGATTTCTATATACATTTTAGTTTTATTATTAAAGAAAATTCCAATGAACTCGTATTGTTGTCGTTCTGGAGTAATGGGACTAGAGGATCACTATGAAGTCATAATTAAGTCATCTTTAATGGGATATAAAATGCAAGGGACAGCATCCTCAAAAACGTCAAATGAATTTAAAGAGAACCTGGGCTTTAAAATAAACTTTTAAGATGCTGTAGCACACCCCTAGGTGGGTCTGGGAAGTTTATGAGTGTGTGATTTGCTGACAGTATACCCTGGGAACCCTTAGTAACTTCCAGTGATGTGCAATGGCTCTTTAACAGTTACATCCAGTTCAGTCCCTCTTAGGGAGTATAGTACAGTCTGTTTGGTGAATCTTCCCCATTACTAGGGATCCCTGCTCCTGAGCTCACCCACTTGTTTTCCTGTTTGGCGACTTGTTCGTTAGGGTAATAACCCCAACTACTCTCCTTGTTGGAGCCAGAAAGCTGCTTACTAGCAGTGTTGGACTTGCCTGGCCAGACCCCCTCTCCACATGTTGGATTCCCACAAAAAAGAAAAAAACAATTTTTGCGCAGCGCCGCCTGCGCATGTGCATTGTGCACCTTTGTGCGCACCGAGTGGCACCTCGGTGTAGGGGGCCGGCGTGGAGGCCAGAGGGGGGCCCTGGACAACGGTCCCAGTGGGCCCTGGGCCCCCCAGTCTGACCCTGCTTACTAGCGAACTTTGGCTCCTAGAGCGACTATAACAAAAACACTAACCAGGGCTAGTCACCAGCTCAGACCCAGTCCTGCACCCACCTCCCCACAAGGTGGGATCCAGGAAGAGAGTCCTGAGCTCATGTATGCGCTCCCTTTTATATGAAAGTATAGTGCTACCTACTTGGCATATCTTGAACTAGATCAAATTGCAGTAAATCCTAGGAAAGGGAATAGCTGTTTTGCTGAATCAAAGGACCACTTTAAGTGACATATTTATTATGCTGTGTAAAATGAAATTCACTGAAAATATGTTGTCAAAAACTGTGTAACATATTGCATGGTGTGTGTTATTTTATGCAAACTCCAGATCTTACATTGCTTCCGGCAGAAGTCACTCTAAGAAAAGACTTACAACTTTGATGCCGTTTATAGCCCTTGGGTCTCTACAAAGTTTATTTTTAGTTTCTCATTTCCTTATCTAATTCTAAACCTTATCTAAAGTAATCTATATGCTGGAATTGGGGGGAGGGAAGTGCTTAACAAATTGGTTTTACTAACTGAATTTTAACCGAAATCAACTGTATAAACCTACATTTACTCTGGATTTTTTGTGGTTATGTATTTAAATTATAGCTTCTCGACAGGACTTTTAATGCATTTCCCCAGTTAAAACTGTAATCTATTCAATCTACTCATGGCCACTATCACTGATAACATTAATCATGACCCCATATTACTAAGTAAGCAGGGCCCTTCCCAAGTGGGTACCAATTATTAGCCATGTGAGCTTCCTGAGTGGTGGGCCCTTACAAGCAATATGGGGCCCAAATTAAAAAGAATGGCCTTAGCATGCACAGCCATATTTCTGATTAAAGGGGTGGTTCACCTTTAAATTAAGTTTTAGTATGTTATAAAATGGCTCATTCTAAGCAACTTTTCCAACGATCTTCGTTATTTATTTTTAATATATTTTTTAATTATTTGCCTTTTTCTTCTGATTCTTTCCAGCTTTCAAATGGGGGTCATTGACCCCATCTAAAAAAACAAATGCTCTGTAAGGCAAAACATTTATTGTTATTGCTACTTTTTATTACTTATCTTTTCATGTCCTCTCCTATTCATATTCCAGGCACTTATTTAAATCAATGCATGGTTGTTAGGGTAATTTGGACCCTAGCAACCAGATCACTGCTTTGGCAAACTGGAGAGCTGCTGAATAAAAAGCTTAATAGCTCAAAAACCACAAATAATAAAACTTGAGAACCAATTGCAAATTGTCTCAGAATATCACTCTCTACATCATACTAAAAGTTAACACCAAGGTGCTCAACCCCTTTAACCCAGTCATTCCCCAATGAAGCCAAAACTCTACCCACCCAAGCTACCCCAATAAACTTCAAGTTTTTCTATCTTTTTCTAATTGCAGTCCCAAGTACCTTCCTGATGGCAGCCAGTTGAAAAAGGCGTCACAATTGCAGACCAGCATCTCCAATCTTGCCTCAAGATGGCCAATGTAGCGATGCATCAGTACATGATTTCATCACACCACAGACCCAGCTTCATTGCCTGATTATAGGACTTATTTTGTAAGTTACTGGGTGCTCTCTAAATTACTAATTTTGATTATGCCTTTCACAAGAAAGTCTAATGTCTGACAGAGATAAGCATGACTTATACACACTGGATAAGGCTAATGCCACATGGATAAATGCAGGCCAAGGATCAGAACCTACTCTGGTTTAAGTCCATTGCTAAATGGGGTTGATTTGTGCTCCTGCAACTCCAAGCAGAACAACTAAAAATGCAACTTTTTCATGGCGTGGAGAAAGGGTGTTGTTGGACTAGAACTCTCAGTATAATAAATCAGTTGATAAAGTACAGCTATTCGGAAACTACTCATGAACAAAGCTTCTAGTTGTGTTTGTCCAAATTAGAAGAATTAGCCTCACTCAAAACTTTCCAGCCACAAGTACAGGCCTTTAAATTACAACTTCTGTGGGTTGTACCTCTATCCCTAGGTCTGAACACTTAAGTCCCTAGTCTGCTGGACAACACCTAGGATTACATTCCTCATCGGAGCATCAGGCTCCTCATTAGCACTATGCAAACTGGCCAGCCCCCCCCCCCCCCCGCGCATTTGTGCGAGCACATAACTTGTTGGCAGTGGGGGCAGGAGACAAGAGCCCAGAATAGGGGTCTGTGACATGTGAGGTGTGTTCCTTGTACCCACTGTTACACCCTAGGCACATGCCTCTTCTACTTACTGGCCTGCCAGGAAAATACTTTAACCCAGAATTGGGAAAATATCCTCCTAATTAGTAATGAACAAATCTGTGCTGAAAAATTTGCACGCATTGAAGTCAATTGCATTGAAGCAAATTTGTGTCTGGCGAATTTACATCACTACTCCTAACTGTAAATTAGGACCACACTGTCTAAAATAAAGGGTAACTAAACCTTAAGTCCCTTACACTGGCATTGGCCTTCGCCTGTGTCTGCACCTAGAGCCACTGTAGCCCAAGTGCAGGCACAGGGCATAGATTACTGGCTGGGCACTCCCTGAGAAGTAGGTTTTGTAAAAGTAAATTCTTTGGGTCATCTATGATACATTAATAAAAAGTTAATAATGATTCCTAAGATATTAGTAAATGGTATCGGAAGCAGTATTTGTCAGGCCATGTCTATACTCTGCACGGTTTGTTCTGACTGCTGAAATGTTGCACCTGGTCTGGACTGAGATTCCAAACGAGCCCTAGCATTTCAAGTACACAGAGACTTACACCAGTCCCAATAAATAGTGACTATATCTATGGTATCTATTTTTAAGTTTCTGGGTAGAGTTCCCTTTTAATATCAGCAACAGGGCTGGAACTAGGTGTAGGCAGAGTAGACAGGTTTCTAGGGCACAAAGCAGGGGGGGGTGCCAGGCGCAAGAGGCGGCACAACGCTGGTCAGCAATATTAAGCCCTAGTCATTGCTAGAGGCTTTATTTAGAGCCCTATAAAGAAATAGGCATGTAGAAATTGTGCCTATCTTTATATACAAATGTCCCACATCCAAAATATATAATATGAACCCCCCTCGTAGTGGAGTATCCAGGACAACGCAGCAGAAGCAACAAATGCAGTTAAAGTTTAAAATAACAGCTGTATAAATAAGTTGCCATAGCAACACCACAGGGAGCACATAAATGACATATTGTTAGCAGACAAACCTGGCAATTAATTGCATTTATAAACAAGATAAAAACAAAAACAAATGGGGTATACTGTGTATATATATATATGTGTGTGTGTGTGTGTGTGTGTGTGTGCATATATATACAGTATATATATAGACAAATACAAGAGTCCTCTGCACTCAACCCATTATCAATATATTTAAGATATTGAGACATTTTGTGCATACTGCTACTAAAAAATGCCTTACCCTTTAAACAACACAGGGATTGTTTGTCCATATATTGCAATATATTTAAGCTGGCCAACTACGTCAAAGTCATCCCATAACAATAGAATGCTGATGCACACCAGGGTTTTTCTTTCAAAATGTACTTCTTTATTTGATCGACGTTTCGGTCCACGTCTGGGACCTTTATCAAGACACATTTCAATACAAGTGAACATGTTATATAGAGACTCACCCATCTGTGACCCATCACCAGACCACACCCATTTTCAATTACATGTATCAACCCATGTGTACACTCGTTATTCAATTAACGTATTATATTCCTTTTGTGGGCGTGACCTGTGGATTGAACATACATTGTTTTAATATATAGCTTTGAACAAATTGCTATGATTTATATAGTGATACATAATGAACAGCATAGTGGACAAAAAGTTATTCCAATTTATATAGTGGTACTTAATCATCATCATGATACAATCCTTTTCGTGTATAAAAAATCCAATTTAAAAATATATAAATATATAAATATATAAATATATAAACATTTAAATGTATTAATATTTAAAACAATGTTAAATGTCGAGGATATTCTAAAAAGCGGCACAATCAACTTCTACGATGTTAACGATGATCTTAGATAATTTATGTTTCTAAAAAAGGTGCAAAGGAACAATACTCATTCAGACCGTGGGGAGCTAAGGTATCAAGTGTTCTAATCCAAAAGACCTCCTTCTGTAACAGTAAACGGTCCCAGTCACCTCCTCTGTTAGGCTCTTGGACCAAATCTATACCCATAAATTTTAGGGTTGGGAGTCTGTGCCCTTCTTTTAAAAAATGCTGTGGAAGGGGCTGGTCTGCTTCCCCGGTTTCAAATGCTTTTTAATGGACGATCTATGGTTTCCCATTCTTATGCGTAATGTGTTTTGGGTTTTGCCCACGTATGTTAAACCGCACGGGCATATTATAATATAAATTACATGGGTTGATGTACAAGTTATCCGATGTCTGATGTTGATTTTTCTGCCCGAATGGGGATGTCTAAATGTGTCACCGGTCATCATGGATCTACAAGTAGTGCAACCTACACACTTAAAACACCCTTTTTTTAGTTTACTTAAAATATCTCTTTTCTGTTCATAACAGTGAACTGGGTCAGTTTGCATTAGTAGATCTTTCAAATTTGGCCCCCGTTTGTAACCCCACATGGGCATTTCTGTTAGTTTTTTAGATAGTTTTTTATCACTTTGTAAAATTGGCCATTGGTTTGGTTTGATCGAACGTTTCTTGTATTTGCTTCTCACAAGTATCACTTTCCGAGTTATTGCGTATAGTACGCAAGAACTGTGAAAAGGGCACTGCTTTTTTAGAGCTTGGTGGGTGAAAACTTGTGGAGTGAAGCAAAGTATTTCGGTCTGTAGCTTTTCTGTATAATTTATAACCCAGCCTGTTATTTTGTTTAAAGATTTCCACATCCAAAAACTGGATTTTTTGCTCATCATGTGTTAGTGTAAATTTGACTGTAGAATTCAAATTATTCAGACTTTCTACCATGTTTAATAGATCTGTCTTTTCTCCTTGCCAAATAATCAACACGTCATCGATGTACCGCAGGTATAAAAAGAGGGAGTCTTTGAAGGCGGGTATGATATTAGTTTGCTCATATTGGGCCATGAAACAATTTGCGTATGCGGGAGCCATTGGGGCTCCCATTGACGTACCCTCCCTTTGTACATAGAATTGTTTTTCAAAACGGAAATAATTACATTTTAATGTTATTTCCAAAAGTTGACAGATGAAATCAATAGGGGGACCATCATAATTGGCTGAGTTTTGTAATGCCCACCTCACTGAGTCAATCCCTTCCTTGTGGGGAATGATGGTATACAAACTGCACACATCTATGCTTGCCAATATGATGGGTCCCTCTGGTAAAACCAAATCAGTCAAAATTTGTAACAGATGCTGGGTATCTTTTAAATAAAAAGGTAATGATTGCACAGTGTTTTGTAAATAATAATCCAAATATAGTCCGATAGGATGTAGCAAACCACCCCTAGAGGAGACTATAGGTCTACCTGGGGGGTTGCTGACACTTTTATGGACTTTGGGTAGACAGTATAGTACAGGACAAATGGGAAACTCCTGTGTGAGATATTGTTTTTCCCCTTTTGCAATCCAACCTCTTTCAACCGCACTACTTAATGTATTTTCAATCTCAAGTTTGTATTTAACCACTGGATCACCTCTTAGCTTTGTATACACTGTTTCATCATTTAACTGTTTAAACACTTCATTTTGGTAATCAACATAGTCCATCACGACAATCCCTCCCCCTTTATCCGCTGGTCTAATTATAATGGTATTGTCATTATTTAATGACCGTATGGATTGTCTCTCTTCTTTTGTTAGATTAGGGTGTGCCTTAAAAGTCGAATCCGGTAATGTGCTTATTTCGTGATTTACAGTCTGTAGAAAGACTTTAATATTGGTGTTGTTTGAGACTGGATCATAAGTACTTTTATTCTTCCATCTAGATACAGGGATAGAGCACTCCAAATTCTCATTAGACTCTTTATCCATTAATCTCAATTTTCTGCCCAATTTAAAGCTTTCAACTTCCCAATTAAATTTGTTAAATGGTACAGTGGGAACAAAAGAGGTACCTTTGCTTAGTAGGGAGGTTTCAGCCGGCGTGAGCGTGTGGTGAGACAAGTTGTAGACAGGATTCATTTTGGGTACTTGGGAGGACGTCCACGGCCGCCTCTTGCCCCTCCTGGTGCGTTTCTTCCGCAGAATCACTTCAAAAATTGAAAAGCAATGTGGAGAACTTTAGAATGGACTTACTTCGTTTCAAAAGAGATAAACTGCGCAAAGTAGAGGAGGATTACTTGCAGCATCGTGTATACCGCTGGCTAACAGAAATGCCCATGTGGGGTTACAAACGGGGGCCAAATTTGAAAGATCTGCAAACTGACCCAGTTCACTGTTATGAACAGAAAAGAGATATTTTAAGTAAACTAAAAAAAGGGTGTTTTAAGTGTGTAGGTTGCACTACTTGTAGATCCATGATGACCGGTGACACATTTAGACATCCCCATTCGGGCAGAACAATCAACATCAGACATCGGATAACTTGTACATCAACCCATGTAATTTATATTGTAATATGCCCGTGCGGTTTAACATACGTGGGCAAAACCCAAAACACATTACGCATAAGAATGGGAAACCATAGATCGTCCATTAAAAAAGCATTTGAAACCGGGGAAGCAGACCAGCCCCTTCCACAGCATTTTTTAAAAGAAGGGCACAGACTCCCAACCCTAAAATTTATGGGTATAGATTTGGTCCAAGAGCCTAACAGAGGAGGTGACTGGGACCGTTTACTGTTACAGAAGGAGGTCTTTTGGATTAGAACACTTGATACCTTAGCTCCCCGCGGTCTGAATGAGTATTGTTCCTTTGCACCTTTTTTAGAAACATAAATTATCTAAGATCATCGTTAACATCGTAGAAGTTGATTGTGCCGCTTTTTAGAATATCCTCAACATTTAACATTGTTTTAAATATTAATACATTTAAATGTTTATATATTTATATATTTATATATTTATATATTTTTAAATTGGATTTTTTATACACGAAAAGGATTGTATCATGATGATGATTAAGTACCACTATATAAATTGGAATAACTTTTTGTCCACTATGCTGTTCATTATGTATCACTATATAAATCATAGCAATTTGTTCAAAGCTATATATTAAAACAATGTATGTTCAATCCACAGGTCACGCCCACAAAAGGAATATAATACGTTAATTGAATAACGAGTGTACACATGAGTTGATACATGTAATTGAAAATGGGTGTGGTCTGGTGATGGGTCATAGATGGGTGAGTCTCTATATAATATGTTCACTTGTATTGAAATGTGTCTTGATAAAGGTCCCAGACGTGGACCGAAACGTCGATCAAATAAAGAAGTAAATTTTGAAAGAAAAACCCTGGTGTGCATCAGCATTCTATTGTTATATAAGCCGTCCTGTTTTGCACCCAGGTGAAAGCTTTTTTGAAGTGTGTGCTCAAGCCTTTAGACATATATATATATATATATATATATATATATATAGATATATAGATATATAGATATATAGATATATAGATATATAGATATATAGATATATATATAGATATATAGATATATATATATATATATAGATATATATATATATATAGATATATAGATATATAGATATATAGATAGATATATAGATATATAGATATATATATAGATATATAGATATATATATATATATATATATATATATATATATATATATATATATATATATATATATATATATGTGTGTGTGTGTGTATAGGTAAAACTTAGTCCCTTTGTAAAATGTATAATGAAGCAATAAAATTCTTAAAGAATCAGATAAAATTAAGCGTAGGACTGGCCAGATATGGGATGACTTTGACGTAGTTGGCCAGCTGAAATATATTGCAATATATGGACAAACAATCCCTGTTTTGTTTAAAGGGTAAGGCATTTTTCAGTAGCAGTATGCACAAAATGTCTCTGTCTTAAATATATTGATAATGGGTTGAGTGCAGAGGACTCTTGTGAAAAATATGCTACTTGACACTTTTGATTCACATATTTATATTTAATCACAAAACATAACTAACATTAACAAACATCAAAAAAGTGATATTAAATATTAATTATCTGGGTTTCCCTGGTTTCATTATTTTAGCACAGGGCTGTAGGGCATTAGAGCAAAGTTCTCCCAGGTGACCATGTCACCCTCCAGCTGGATATATTTCTGTGTATCCATACAGTGGCACAGCTGGATTAGGAATGTGATGGCTGATATTGACAGTTTCACATGTGCTGCTGTTTTATCCAACTGTGCTGCCATGTCCGTGCCCAAGAAAAATGTACAGTTGGTTGGTAACAAGGGCAACTCTAAAACATGTGCATAAGAGAAAGGAAGAGCTTTTAAGTTTAATTCACAGACATAAAGAAACCACTGGGTAAAGAAGCACCAGGGGAAGGACAACAAAAGAATATATAAGTAGTTAAGGGGATGGTCCACCTTTAAATTAACTTTTAGTATTCTATAGAATCATACTAACCAACTTTTCAATTGGTCTTTATTATTTATTTTCTATAGTTTTTTTTAATTATTTGCCTTCTTCTTCTGATTCTCTAGCTTTCAAATGGGGGGGTCACTGACTCCATCTAAAAACAAATGCTCGGTATTGTTATTGTTACGTTCTATTACTCATTTTTCTAATCAGACCCTCTCCTATTCATATTCCAGTCTCTCATTGAAATCAATGCATGGTTGCTAGGTTAATTTAGACCCTAGCAACCAGATGGCTGAAATTGCAAATTGCAAAATGGAGAGCTGCTGAATAAAAAACTGAATAACTCGAAAACCACAACAAATTTAAAATTAAAACCAATTGCAAATTGTCTCGAAAGATCACTCTCTACATCATACTAAAGTTAACTCAAAGGTGAACAACCCCTTTAAACATTTCTTTAAAACATACTGTAGGCAGCCATTGAGCTCTGTGGTGCTGTCTGAATTAGTTTATATCTAGTCTTATGCTGCTCTTGCTAGTTACTATGCTACCCAATAAATAGGGTTGCCACCTGGCCCGTATTTTACCGGCCTGGCCGGTAAAAATGATGCTTGATGCCAATTTTATTATTAGGAAAAAACGGCAAGAATATAGGAAGGTTTGTATTTTTTTCCAGAAAAGATGGCAACCCTACCAGTAACTAATAAAGAACAAATCTGGATCCCATTTTACACATTGCTTTATAAAAACTATAGTGGATCTCTTATGGCATATGCCTGGACTTGTTAAGGAGATAAAATTATAAAAAACTGATCACCAGAAATGAAGATTTTCCTTGTAGGGAGAAATGAGATTTGTATTTAATATTTGTACCTGTCACAGTCCAATCTCTGCTATTTACTGATGGGATTCTGTTTTTTACATCAGCCAAACAGAGCAACTGCCAGTAACATCTGATCATTGGTTCAATGCTGCTCATCAGAATGGCCTCTCATCTTTCTCTACCCTTGGACATACAGACATAGCATGACCAGCCCAGACCCCCAGCAAAAATTATTTGTGGGCCCTGTACACCACCGATTTGTGACATCCTTTTCTAGGGTTTTCTGAATTGGCAATCCCATTACTCCAGTCAATGTCTGGACAATTGAAGTCAACCTCTACATATTATGCAAAAACTGTTTGTCTAATTATGTTTCTCTTGGATTTTGCCTTATGTTTCTTACAACTTTCCCAAGCTTTCTTAGTTCAGCTTCATGCTAGTCGATGCCCCAGTGGAGCTTACAATCTAAGGCCTCTATCACAGTCACACTCACTATGGTCCATTGTGTCAGGAGCATGCGGAAGAAACACGCGCAAGTAGAGGAAGCACCTACAAACTCTTTAGCACCCTCTAGTTATGGGCAGCTTGGTCCAACAACCATGAGATACTGTGAGGCACCACGGGTCTATAAAATAGTTAAGTGGAAACATTGTGCTGGTTTGGGTGTTCATAGAGTTGCACATTTCATTAGTACTAACCACTGTACCATCTGTAAGGATTTGTATTTATTGATACAGTACAAAGAAAGAAGACTTTGTTAAAACAGCATTAACCTCGTAGGAAGGCA
This sequence comes from Xenopus laevis, assembly GCF_017654675.1. Classification (NCBI taxonomy): domain Eukaryota; kingdom Metazoa; phylum Chordata; class Amphibia; order Anura; family Pipidae; genus Xenopus; species Xenopus laevis. Next base: position 121,754,676 of record NC_054382.1, on the reverse strand, counting down.
TCTTTAACCTTCTAAGAAGGTTTTGCAGTAGATGTTGGAACAGTGTTGGTGTGATTTGACTTCCATTTCTACTTAGGAGCTTGGACACTGATGTTGAGGGTTTGCAGTTGGGGTTTCAAATCATCCAGAGGTGTTTAGGAAGGTTAAGGTTGGGGCTCTGTATAGAAAAGCCATGTTCTTCTACACCCATCTCTGCAAAGCTTAGTTCATTCTGATTTATAGGGTTTATGACCATATGAGATGCTTTCATTTGGACAACAGGAAAATATAAGGGTGAACAGATACAAGCAAATAATAAATGAAAGCAATGTCAATTCAGACATATAACTGTTAGTGTTTCAAGCTAACTTCTAGAAAAATAAAAGGGATATAAAACAGATATGTCATTCTATGTGTACAGAATACAAAATAATTACAGGATTCATTAAAAAGTTAGAAGATTGGTAAACTGTAACTTATTCAAGTAATTATTCAAAATAATACATATTGTTCCTTCAAGAAAATTGTTTAATTATAATACATTTTCAACATGAACCCCCCCCCCCGAAAACTTTCATTATCTCATTCGTCTTGTCTATTCAGCATCCCTCTAATTCTGCGGTTAACTTGACACATACAGACAGCCATTGCAAGAAACGTCTTCATCTTTAAAAAGCACAATTACATTTATCCACTTCAGAGGACGTTATTCAGTATCTGCTTTTCTATTCATTTTCATGTTTACTGTGAAGGCAATGATCCTTAACAAATGCAGTTGACAGAGACTTTCTGGTATGAGAACTTTATTTAATGAAAGGTGGTGCCGGTAAAGTGAGGAAAAGACTGAGATTTGGAACAATCTGTCTCTAAGGATTTCTTTAAGATGAAATTCCCAGTTATGGACAAAACTCTCCATCTTTTACTGGTTGCAAATTCCTGTCATTTTGGGTTCCCTTTAAGAACTGCACTTAAAACTGGGCACAAGACTATTTTTCCCTATGATCCAATTTGAGATTTTTTTTTTTTTTGGAGATTGGTCATGAGCAAATTTTTTTACAAGGCTTAGCCTGTGAAAAAACTGGCAATATATTGTGCAGTGAAAGAGTCACCATAAAAAAAAAAAGTTTGCGCAAATTGGAAAAAGTTACAGCAAAAAACGCCCATTGACTTCAGTTTGTTTCACTTTTCATTTTTTTGGCAAATTGAAATGTAGCAGATTCACCTCGGTTTGGAATTAGCATTGTGTGAATCTGTTGGACAGCTGTTGGAATTGGCTTTTTTTTTTTTTACAACATATTGAAGTCTATGAGCGTTTTTTTTTAGCGTTTTTTTTTTTTCATTTTAAATCCTGAAGAAAATTTCACCTATCTCTATTTGGGATTATAAATTTAAAGCTAGAATTGAGAAGGATGCAATACCCTACTATCTGTCACGACCGGCACCCAATACCAGAACAGGTGCCAAGTACCCTGGTCTCGGCTCGGCTTCACCAGTAGTGTGACCACCGTTGGGCTTCGGGAGGAGCCCTCAGCTTACTTGGGTGCCACCTGGACTTAACGAGAGGTGCAAGGCTAGATGTTCTGGCTGGCAAAGGGGCACGGCTGTTAGCAAAGTCTTTTAGGCCGAAGGTCACGGTACAACGGGTTTAGACAGAATCGTAGTTAGGCAGGCTGGGTCGAGGCAGACGGATAGCAAGGATCGTCAAACAGGCAAAGGGTCAAAACCGGGTGATCAATCAAGGGGTTAAACAGAAGAGTTGTCGTAGGCAGGCAAAGGTCAGGATCCAGAAGTCAGAATAGTCAAAATAGCCAGGCAGGGGTCACAACAAGAATCAAACAGGTTCAGAAGATAGCAGACAAATAGCACAAGGCTCAGGAGCACCAGGAAATACAATCCTATCACGGGCAATGACATAAAAAAAAATGTCTCTTTAAATCCATTTGAATTTCGCGGCATTGCACACTGACGTAATCACGCCAGCGCGCATGCGCCTATAAAACCTGAAGTGGGCACGTGACGCACATTAGGAAGCCGGCGGTTACTACCAGAGCTCCCATCAATTAGCCCTCACATAATTTTAAGAAACAATATCATTCAGCCTCAAGAGGGTTGTTTATAAAGTGCAGTGCAGGATGCAAGTGTAATAAAATGGGAGAATACCGCCATGTTTTCTGTATCTTGCTCCCTGCATTGTGCTATAAAATAAATGCCACAGGTCTCTGTGCTTCAAAACAGTTTGCAGAGATCTGCATTCTCCACATGCCTCTCAGATCAAACCCTTATTAGTTGACTGCTGCAAACCAGTCAACCTCAGGCGTACCAGCATGTTGACCAGTGGCCATTTCTAGGTTCACCATCCTCTCCTCAAAGAGGTGACATCTGAAGAAATTCACAGAGGTGTTGATTCTGTGTAGTTACTGTGATAGGATTATCCAATGTGTCATGCAACTCCTAGAAACAGGTGTTACTTGTGAGAGTTGCATGAATGGATGTGTGAAGTATTCTGAAACCGCAGGTGGTGTAGAAGGCCCCTGCCTCTGTTCAGGGATGGTCTCTCCACCTTGACATGAATCATCTCTTTCACGCCTCGTTCAAACCAGTGGTCTTCTTTATCCAAGTTTTGGAACTTGCTATCTTCAAAGGAATGTCCCTTGTCTTTTAGGTGTAGAAAGACAGCGACAGAATTTTGCCCTGTAGAGTTCGCCCTCCTATGCTGAGTAGGGATGGGCGAATTTGACACATACAAGTCTATGAGCGTCATTTCCGTGGCGAAACAAGGCGAAAAAATTCGCCCATCCCTAATGCTGAGCCATTCGCTTGGAGAGCAGTTGTTGTCTGGGTAGCCACACGCTTTCAAAGCTCCTCTAAGAGGAAATCTCCTCCAGATAGACAAGGGCTTTCTTGATCTGTTAAAATTGCTACAGCCATTCAATTTAAATAACTTGCTGTCAGGATTACCTTTTTAGCAGAGCTCTGTGGAGGAGGAGTGTGTCTCATACACCTTACCCCAGACAAAGCAGCAACTGTGTACCATTGGATTAAATAAAAAGGGCAAAAAGGTTGAAAAACCTGGCTGAGTTGAGGTCAAGTGAAGTTCAGTTGAAGTTCAGGCATAATCTATAATAGGACCTGGCCCAGGCAGGGGTAGGGGTCAGGGAAGGCAGCATATAAATTATTAAAAGCAAGATTCAGAAGAAAGAGCTGGTAAAAAATTGCAAATGCAATACGAGGTATTAAAGCTAAATTGTTGAAGCAGCAGCATCGAGAACGTGAAGATAATATCAAAGACATAGGCTACCTATGCCAGAGAAGAATAACAAATACACATTCCAATACATGATCAGAATGATGCTCAAAGACATGCACATTCCATCATGTGTTGAGATATTGTACACTTGCCACCCAAATTTAAACTACTTATCTGATTGTGAGTACCCTTTCGCTCCAAAACCAAATAAGTGACAGCTAGAAATGTAAAAAATAAAACATTAAGACCAACACCATTAACTGGGTTAGAGTGGGGACTTTTCTTTGTGCTGCCCTACTTTTCAGTATAAGCAAAGGAGCTAAACTTTCCTCTACCCTTACTAGAACTCCACCCTCGGCTCTACCCCAGCCCCACCTTTAACTTCAAAGTAGCTTATGGACCATTAATGATGTTGAGCCCAAGCCATGCAGCCCCTCCAAACCCTGCTGATAATCTCTGGTGAAGCAGTTTGGGAATTACATCTCATGGTGTGTAGGATAAAAGGAAAAGGCTGCATTTCCTCTAAAAAATAACTTTATGGACAATTTGGGAAACTCCACATAGAGAACACAGTGACCGTTCTAGTTATATATACAGTCAGTGTCTACACAACAGGGTTGCACTTTGCCATTTTGAGGGTTTTAAGGATTAACAAGAATTAATTTTCTTGCATTAGGAAAAATATACTGTACTGGCTGATAGACATATACGTTTGTCTTTTACAGTTCTACCAGCACTTGACCAGTAGGGTAATTGCTGAAATGTTGCTATTGCTTAGTGAGCTAGAAAAGTTTTGCAGCATTTGTGTAAAGACAATACATCCATTATTTTAGTAAGAAAATGTAGATGGATATTTTGTTCATAGTGTGTTATCTTAAAGGGATCCTGTCATCGGAAAACATGTTTTTTTTCAAAACGCATCAGTTAATAATGCTACTCCAGCAGAATTCTGCACTGAAATCCATTTCTCAAAAGAGAAAACAGATTTTTTTTATATTCAATTTTGAAATCTGACATGGGGCTAGACATTTTGTCAATTTCCCAGCTGCCCCCAGTCATGTGATTTGTGCCTGCACTTTAGAAAAGAAATGCTTTCTGGCAGGCTGCTGTTTTTCCTTCTCAATGTAACTGAATGTGTCTCAGTGGGACATGGGTTTTTACTATTGAGTGCTGTTCTTAGATCTACCAGGCAGCTGTTATCTTGTGTTAGGGAGCTGCTATCTGGTTACCTTCCCATTGTTCTTTTGTTTGTTTGCAGGGGGGAAAAGGGAGGGGGTGATATCACTCCAACTTGCAGTACAGCAGTAAAGAGTGATTGAAGTTTATCAGAGAACAAGTCACATGACTTGGGGCAGCTGGGAAATTGACAATATGTCTAGCCCCATGTCAGATTTCAAAATTGAATATAAAAAAATCTGTTTGCTCTTTTGAGAAATGGATTTCAGTGCAGAATTCTGCTGGAGCAGCACTATTAACTGATGTGTTTTGAAAACAATTTTTTTTCCCATGACAGTATCCCTTTAAGAGCAAGAATGATATGATACAACACACCAGATATGTTATTAATGAGTTAACTCTGCTAAAATTCTATTATTTTTTTTCCTCTGAATTTTTGAAAGAGTTAGTTTTTTTGGCCATCTGCCTTGGTATCTGGCTGTAAGCCCAGATTCCTGGTCATTTGCCCAAGGTCAGTATAATTGGTGTAATGATAAGGACTGGCCATTTACCAATCCCCTGCTAACACTAAAGTTCAAGATAAGATGTCCATTTATTCTACCTCTTTAGTATCAGAAGAATTCACTAATGGATTTAGGAAGAGGAGAGGGAGGAATACGGCTTTGCCTAAGAACCCTTTACAGTTATAGATGCAAGAATCTATTAAATATCTGAAGTATTCTGCAGTAGGTTTGAAGTACAATGGTCTAAGCATGAACAATATAAAGGCATAAAATGCAATTGGATTGGACTTACTACTACCTTTCTAAACCTTATATCATGTTTCCTCGCTTTTAAGCTTTCGACTAAATACCAAGAATAAGTTTGCATTTCTACAGTTCTACACTTCAATACTGCACAGAAAATGGTTGCTCCTTGCTGGACTTAAGAATAATAAAATATTAATCACAGGGCCTCTGCCTAGACACCCCTACTCTTTCACCAACTGTACCATGGAGAACTCCAACATCAGCCCTGATCCCCGATATTTGTACTGTCTGTAGAGCTTTGCATTAAGGTTGGCTTTCACCATGTCTGGCCTCTTGACTTCCTGTTGATCTGGACTATTTGATTCACTTGTGTATGTTCCTGGTTGGTGATCATTGCACAGTAGGAAGTCGATGAGCCAGACACAATGACTTCCAGTCCAACTGTACAGCACTGCATATTTCCCGTACAGATAAGTGGGAGCAGAGCTATTATGGGAAGTGGGTTTCCTTGGTGTGAGTGGCGAGATGAAAAGGAGTCTTGTGTAGAGATCCTATGGCTAAGGTTTGGGTTTAATTCTCCTTTAAAGAACCAGTAGAGGTAGAACCACTGAGGGGAAGTTGTTAGGCAGGGTCAGACTGGGCCAACAGGGCAGTTGAAGAAAACTCAGTGGGCCCCGGCCCTTATGAGCCCCATCAACCCAGGACTACTGCTTCCCCCCTCTCAGATGGTCAGGGCATGTGGGCCCCAAACCCCTGCTATGGACACCTTTGCAGGCCAAGATTTGAGCCAGGTCTGAACCCCCTGCTTACTTAGAGCCATAGGCCCAGGAGAATAAAATGTTATGGCCCCGGTGGGCCCCAACACCCAGTCTGACACTATTGTTAGGCATGCCTAAAGCTGGCCATAGACTCAAAGATCCGCTCATTTGGCAACATCTTTCCCCGATATGCCACTAACGGTATGGCTATATCGGGGGTAATTCGAAAGTTCGGCCGTATGGTCGAACGATCGAATTACGATACGCCAAGGGTCGGGTAAAAATCAAAACTTCCCGATCAACATCGTGGCCAGATATCGATCGGGAAGACCCGTCGGAAGCCCCCATACACGGGCAGATCAGCTGTCAAATTGGTCTCGTGTATGGCCACCTTAACCCTTCTATCACTTCAGATCGAGGGTCAGCGATCAGTGGATCATACTGTTCTGGTGGTTAAACATCCATTATGTTACCTTGGGCGAGTGAATGCACAGTACAGTAACACTGATTTCTACATGCAAGTGCAGGGCATGCTGGGTCACTGGAAGTGTATGGAGGTGTGGCACTGAAAAGAAAATAACCCTAGGCTGGTGCCTTTTTTGAAAGAAGTGCAATGCCAGCTAGAGCCAGACTAGAATAACTGTGAAGGTTGAATTACTTCCCATTGATTCTACCTTTCCTCACCCTTGAAACTACACAAAAACCTTAAATCTCCAGTGTATTTTATACATTTTCAAATACTATACATGCTAAAATATAGCCCATCAGAAAGTCCTAATCATTGTCACTACAAAATGAAAGGCTATTTACAATTGCACCTGATGATTTTAATATTATTCCCGTAATACTACTTTGCTTAGTGATTATGTATGTTCATTTTCTAGTTTATTCTGGGAAAATATTGATAACGAAGTGCACTGAGGTGGTCAAATCCTTTGCCAAAGTGGCTTCTCGAGCATTTGGTTGCTAGGCAACAGGACATTAGAAGGAAGACAGCCATGAAATGCGACTATGCACAAGTTAGCACCCATCCAATTATTCCTTCACCTGGGATAAAAAAATTAATATGTGCACCTTTATAGTATCAATCAGATATGTGCTTGTTTGATACTGTTGGTTTCTATCCCTCAGACCCCTGGAATGATAATTGCATTGGTGTCACAGTCATCTTGAACTTTTCAGTATAAGGATGTATAGGAAAGTGGCAAAAGCTACTAATTGTTCACACAGTAATGCTAGAAAAACAATGCTGGCCTCATCATTATCATAGTTCCTACTGTGTCTCAAAAAGCTCTTCCACATTACCATTATTAGTATTATTGCCAATAGTAATATGTAAAACTGATGGCAAGCACTGCGTTATCTCCCAGACAGAAAAATTGCCAATAATACTCAGAACGGCCATTGGTTGCAGTAAATGGCTAAATGCTAGTTTAGAAGCAGTTAGGCAGGCTCACTTAGAAAACAAGACTGAACATCATGGACATGAGTCTTTCTCATGTTGTCTCACTAAATATATTGGTGCACTTAGGGGCAGATTTATAAAAAAATTGATTTTCCAGTTTTTATTTACAAAAAATAAAAATAGAACTTAAATTTGTGGGCTTTTATTCTAAAATAAATTTAAACCTTAAAGGCTGATATCTAGTACAGATAAATTTAAAAGTAACTGGACTTGCTGAGTAATCAATGGAGACATTTCACTACTCATCCGAGCAGCTTCTTCAGTTCAACTGACTGGTGTGGGAAGTTCTCGACATATAAACTCTTCCACTAATCCAATCACAATGGCACATTGTAACTCTTCAAAATCTGAAGAAATTCACAGAGGTGTTGATTCTGTTTAGTTACTGTGATAGGATTATCCAATGTGTCATGCAACTCCTAGAAAGAGGTGTTACTTTTGAGAGTTGCATGAATGGATGTGTGAAGTGTTCTGAAACCGCAAGGGTACAGATGTTAGAACAGCATTGTATGTAGCAGACAGGTGGTGTCGAAGGCCCCCGTCTCTGTTCAGGGATGGTTTCTCCACCTTGACATGAATCATCTCTTTCACGCCTCCTTCAAACCAGCGGTCTTCTTTATCCAAGATTTGGACCTTGCTATCTTCAAAAGAGTGTCGCTTGTCTTTTAGGTGTAGAAAGATAGCTGAGTTTTGCCCTGTAGAGTTCATCATCCTATGCTGAGTAGGGATGGGCGAATTTGACACGTTTCGTTTCGCCAAAAAATTGCCGCCAGCGAAATGTTGCCGACGCCCATTAAAGTCTATGGGCTTCAAAAAATGTTTGTCATACAAGTCTATGAGTGTCATTTCCGCGGCGAAACAAGGAGAAAATATTCGCCCATCCCTAATGCTGAGCCATTCGCTTGGAGAGCAGTTGTTTTTTCTCCCCAATGTATAGATCACATTGCTTTGTTTTTCTTTTGGTCTTCAATCCTTTGGGTGTACTAGTTTTTGTCTCAGTGTATTGCTAGGTTTAAAAAACACACGGTTTGTTGAAAATCCTCCTGAGTTTCTCAGACACTCCAGCTACATATGGGATGACTATGTTTCGCCTACTATGTGTCTCCGGGTGGTTATTTCTATTGGTGTTCCTGTTGGGCTTGGTTGCTGCTGTTTTGATAAAGGCCCAGTCTGGGTAGCCACAAGCTTTCAAAGCTCCTCTAAGATGTTTTTGCTCTTTGTCTTTGGACTCTGTATCAGTTGCCACACATTTCGCCCTGTGGTGCAGAGTTCTAATGACACTCAGTTTGTGTTCCATGATGGTGGGAATCAAACAACAGATATTGATCTGCGTAAGTGGGTTTCCTGTATACTTCCGTCTTCAAGTTACCCCCCTTTTGGATGCATATCAAACAGTCCAAAAAGGCAAGTTTGTTCTTCTGGACATCTTCCCTTTTGAAATTGATGTTATTATCTTCTGAGTTAATGTGTTCTGTAAAGGCCGCCACTTCATTGGATCTGATTTTAAACCTGAACCTGTGACTCTGTGTAGTTCCCTGGAAAGTAAGTAAGGCCCTCCTTTCCACTTCCTCCATGTACAAGTTTGCTACAATGGGAGAGACTGGAGAACCTATTGCACAGCCATGTTTCTGTCTATAAAAAAGGTTCTTGTACTTGAAGTATGTGGTGTTAAGGCACAAATCTAGCAACAAACATACTTGGTTGGGACTGAGCTTCATTCTGCTGCTGAGGGTGTTATCTTGTTGCAGTCGATGTCTTACAGTCTCAATTGCCTCTGTAGTAGGTATACATGTGAACAATGAACTGACATCATATGACACCATTGTTTCTTCTGCCTCTAGTGTAATGCCGTGAATCTTGGTTACAAACTCTTTGGCATTCTAGATACGATGCACTGTATTGCCTACCAACGGGGCTAAGATGTTAGCCAAGAATTTTGCACTGCTGTATGTCACTGAATTTATGCTGCTGACAATGGGTCTTAGTGGGGCTCCTTCTTTGTGAATATTGCGGAGTCCGTATAAGCAAGGTGTGACTTCTCTGGGGTACAGGCGGTGGTATAAAACTCGATCAATGGCTTTCTCCTTTTCAAGTTGTTGTAGGCAACCTATTACCTTTTTCTTGTAACCGCTGGTTGGGCCTTTCCTTAAGGATTCATATGTATTGCTATCACTGAGTAGAGTGATTATCTTGCAGTCGTAGTCATCTGTGTTGAGCACAACTGTGCATTGCCCTTTATCTGCTGGCAGGATAATGATTTTCGGGTCCTTACTCAGAGAATTGAGCGTTCTCCTCTTTTATGTGGTAAGGTTAGAGGGAGGTGTTCTGGCACTTGACAAAGCAGCTGACACTTTTAGCCGGAGTTGTTCCGCTTCTTCCTTTTTCAAGTGATTATTTTGATAGCAGATTCTGTGGCTGTGATGAGTTCAACTACTGGAATGTGTTGTGGTGTCATTGCATAGTTTAATCCCTTGGCTGGCACATCCTTTTCTGGCTGAGTTAGTACCCTATCTGATAGGTTCTTAACCCACTTGTCTTTGGTGTCTCATCTTTCTGCCTCCAGGTTAGTTCTTCAGTATGGATGGGCGAATTTTTTCACCTCGTTTCGCCAAAAAAATGACGCCCATAAAGATGCGCGTCAAAACAATTTCACCGCACGACAAAATGTTTTTGACGCCCATAGACTTTAATGGGCGTCTGTGATATTCCGCCGGCAGCGAATATTTGGTGAACCGAAACAGGTCAAATTCGCCCATCCCTATTCTTCAGTCCTTTTCCAACTGCTGCTTCGTGACAGTAACGTGGTGAATTTGCTTATTGGTCGCTCCTTACTCTTAATGTGTTGGGCAATCTGTGCACATTCAACAAACACAACCACCCTTTCCAGAGTTCCATCAGGCAGTTCTTTTGCCAGACTCAGTTTCAGATCTGTCTGACCCGTTAATTTAGTAGATGTTTTTGGGCTTTTTGTAAAATCTTGTTGGCTCTGTGACTTTTTATGGTGGAACCCAGGCGTAGGCTACAAGGGGTGAGTCCTCTGAGACTAAAGCGTTGATGGTTTCGATAGTCCGCCACTTTTTCTTAAAGGCTGATTTGCAGACACAGGTCCTAAATTGCACAAGTTCAATTGTCCTGTGATAACACAAAAAGATTTTGAAAAAAAATCTTGTCTCCAAGAGTTTTTATTTTCAATCATGTGAATTAAGGTATGTGACTGTCTACAAACCTAGACTATTGGCTATAATCACAGAAATTGATGAAGCCCTCATCTGCCGTAAGAGCTGTGTGCATAGTAGGGTTGCCACCTGTCCAGTTTTGACCCAAATTAGGAAAACTGGGCAGCATTCCCCTAGATTAACACTGTGATCGACCAGTTAATGCATCATAGCCCATCCCATCCCACATCCTGCTATGTGATGTCACATTTCTATCCCATGATATCACCATCAACCCCCCTGCCCGGATTTTCTGAGACTGAAAGGTGGTAACCTTAGTGAATAGCAAGATATTATATGTTACTTAACCTACATCTTTATCAGCCCTGACCCAAAACTGAAATGCACAAATGGCATGTTGTATGCAAAGTGTCCAAAGTGAAGCTGGAAATTGTTGGGGCCTCAATGAAGATCAGAAGATCAGATATGAACAATTCAACCCCCAAACTGATATAGCGCTTCCCAATTTCAATCTGGCTGCTGGATCATTTTAATTTTTAGCAGAGGGGGGTGGTCAAGTCATCCAACCAAAGTAGAACTAGTTAAATCATTAGGTTAAATTATTAGTTCCCAGTACTGGCACACATCAGTCTCTCTGTCATTTGTACCAGTTTTGCAGCAGATTAGAGTTGACCTTATGTATCCCTCCTTACTATCATGCTCCACTTTGGTTTTGCTGGCGTTAAGCAGTCATTGAAAGCTTGTTGAAGTGCTGCAGGTGTTTTCTGTTTGGACTGTAATTTCCATTACTATGCGCAGATTAAACTGCTGGAATTTTTATCATATAATAGGGACTCTAACTGTGGTCTTAAAAACATTATTATCCTGGCAAGTCCTAATAAGAGCATTATACAGATTTACTTTTCACAGCCAATCATTAACCTCATGAAGTTCGGCAACAGGAAACTGGACTCATTCTGAGTTAATACTAAAGGAAAACTTCTTTTTACAACTAGAGTTGAAGGGTTGAAACTTGTAAATCCTTGGGAACTGTCCCATCAGAAAACACTTTATTACTATCCTTACACTTATAGCACATACCAACCATGAGTTTAGTTATCTGTAATATATAGATGGAGATCCTCATCCCTCAAATAAGAGAGATGCATATCTAACATAGTATTAGTAGTTTTAGGAAATCATCAAGTGTAGGATCTGCTCTATTTTGGGGTGCAAGGCTAATGACTTGAGACAGACTGATCTTTAAATAAGTGGTATTTATTTACAAAGGAACTAAAAGGTATAACATAAAAAGGGAACTAACTACCTGGAGGGAGGTAGAAAGGGATAGGGAAAGGTGCAATGGAAGGGAGTGGAAAGTGACTGACTAACAAACTGTTTACAATGCTCTTTATATACACATAAGGAAGACCATTCAAACAAGCATACTACCCTTTTCCCAGGATAGCCACACCCAAAGACAGTCCCAGCCAATCAAGTCAAAGTCATATGATGAGCCATGCAAACCTCCAAGTTAGTAGTGTCCTGTAGATGGCAGTGTAGACCAACTAATGATGTTTAAGATGTCCTGTGGGTGGCAGTGTTGCACAGACAGTGACTTCCATAACTGACCTTTATCCCCGAGGTCTGAAACCTGTTCTGACATACTGAGGGTGTAAACAACATATCCTTTCATCCTTTGTTGTTGGGATCCTCCCATGCCATTCATTGCCTTTGTTGTTTCCTCATCCAAAGCCAGTCTATGGACTCTTTGTCCATGATAGGTGTTCTTGATTTATACAACAGTGTTAGGAGATAGACATGAAAGCAATCATATTTTACGACAGAATCACCCTTGTTTGGTCAGTTGTTGCACTGTGCCATCTGTGTTTATAGTGTACACTGCCCTGAGCTCAGAGTTACTGTTAATTCTTTAACTCACTTAGTTATGGTATATGAGATATTACTTCAAGTGTGCAAATGAATATTTTGAAATAGATAAAAGTCGCTAAATTGCAACATGCACACACACCACAGAAAGATTCTGTAGATTTGTGAACCAAGATGATCACCATTTCAAGCAGAGCACCTTTCCCTGAATGTTCCCCTTTTGGAAATGCCTGAAATTATATGTTAATATATGGCCTGTAAATTGGTGGAGCAATCAAAAGTGCCCTAAAACCATTTTTATTTGCATTCAAAATGCACTTTTTGAACTAGTAGCACTCAGCACCACATAGTCTTCCCTGCCTTTTGTTCTGAATTGTGTGCTGCTTGTAAGGACCAGCCCGGGACTCTTGTTCATGCTGTTCTGGACACTATTGCACTTACCATAGAGGCTACGGGGCTTGTCCTGATCTTGTCTTTGATGTGGTCTCCCTCATGTGTTTTCTATTCCCAATCACCTTCCCTGTATAAACCCCACCCTGAGCTTTGCTCAGGGCTGAGTCATTGATTGAATTTGTTTCTTCCTGGATGACCTGCATTCCTTGTATTCCTGAATTCCTTGTTCCTGAATTCCTAGTTCCAGTGTTCTTGTTCCTCTGATTTTGTTCCAGCATTCCTTGGCTTCCTGGTAATGACTTTGTCTTGACCTAGTATTTGATTTTGACCTGTTCCTTTTTTCTTCTGTTACCCTTAAACCTGCAAAATCACTATGCCTTTTCCACTTGTTTATGGCTATCCCCCTGGGCTTCCACCATACCCACTTCCAAATCTGAGACTAACTCCTGTTACAGCAGCTTCCCGCCTGTGAACGTTACAGAATGACTCAGCCCTGAGCAAAGCTCTAGCTTGGGTTTATAAAGGGCAGGTGATTGGGAATAGAAAACACATGAGGGTAACTAGAAGGGAGACCAGGGAGGAGACAAACTGGAAACAGGCAGAAATACAGGAACATCAAAGACAAGATCAGGACCAGCCCCAATAGCCTCTAGTGGCTCATATGGTAAGTGCAATAGTGTCCAAAACAGCATGATCAAGAGTTAGAGTCCCTGGTTGGTCCTTACACTGCTGTAGTGATTACGGCAGGCAGCTCAGGGAACCCCAGAGCTATAGTCTGGTCAGAAGGTGATGTTAGCTCAGGGTGCTGTGTCAGTCGCCAATAACAGTGCCATTGTGGCTAAAGAATCAATTACAGTTGGCACTCACCAGAAAATATGGCAGACAGATTTTAAATAATATAACATAATTATCATAATTTAATATAATATAAAATAATAATTTTGTGTCTGATTTGGATGAAGTGCATTTGGAGTTGGCGAATTGGATGCAATTGTGGTAGACACAGCACAGTGCAGCAGGTGAATTACCCTATCGCATCAGCAATATCAAAAACATGAACATTGAAAATTGCTCTTTGGCTGAACCAATATACAGTAGCTGGATGCAACCTACAGTGCCAGTGTACTGTTTAAAAGGATAGTAGTGATGGGCAAATCTGATCCTTTTCAGTTCATCCTAAATTCGTGTAACGGAAATAAGTCGCCAAATGCATTGAAGTCAATGGGTGTTAAACCGTGCAGCATTTTTTCAAACTGTACAGCTAACTGTACATTTTTTAAACTATCTATTATAGTCTTTCGGCATCTTTTCACTGCAAAACAAGGTGAAATATTTCGCTCATCCCTAGATAGTATACTTACTTGTTCAAAGTGAGTGTAATGAATAGGACTTGTTCTAAACATCATTTTTGCCTCATATTAATTTTGAAAAAAAAAAATTGTTATTTCATGAGCTAAACATGGTAATCAGGGAAACTTGTTTGGTTCTTATGAGGTAGATAAGATTATCTTTATTACTTCTTAAAAACGCAATCAACCCTTTCTCAAAACTATTAAATGTATGTTTTATGTTATTTCTTGAGCTAAACAAGGCAAATAAGGAGACTGAAGCCACTTCATGTTTGGTTCTTATGAGGTAGATAAGATTACTTTGATCATTTGCTTAAAAAAGCTACTAACACTTTCTCGAAATTATTAGTGATGGGCGAATTTGCGCCGTTTCGCGAGAAAATTCGCGAAATGGCCGGCGCCCGGCGCTATTTTTTCTTTGACGCGGGCGAATTTTTTCAGATGAATTTTCGCGGGCGTTTTGTGAATTTATTCGCTGGCAGTGAATCGCGCAAATTCGCCACTAATTTGCGCCTGGCAAATAAATTCGCCCATCACTAAAAATTATCCAAAGTACAGTACCTGCCAATACATGCTCTCCACATTGCAGGATGTTACAACTCTCCCGCTAAAGAGACCACTTTGCAACTTTAAACAGAAACAATTTTATTTTTTAATCTCAAGGGATGCCTTCTGATTTTCTTAAATTACCATTTGCTAAATAAGAACCAGATCTCCTTATATACAGTATTTATACTGTACATAGCGATAAACTCCTCCACCAAGAGCATCTTCTTCAACTTTATCACAACCAACTTGGCCAGTCTTTCTACAGGCATTCTATACCCTTAATCAGCTTAGTTTCTCTCTTCTGCATTTTCTGTTTTTCAGTTATATCCCTTTTGAGTACTGAAAACTAAAACTGAACTACATTTTATAGATGGGCTTTACCAATGCTTTTTCAAGGGAGAAGGGATAATTGCCCTCTCCTCACATTAATTAATGGACATTTACTGTAAAATCCAAACTCCCAGCTTGAATGTAACTAGCTTATCTGCTTTTATTTCACTTATAAAATATTAATCATTGGCATGTAATAGGTGCTTAAGACAGAGGCTCTGAGCCAAATGGAAAGAGTGCTTAAAAGGGAAGTAATCTTTTTTTTACATCTTTTTTGAAAGGACCCAATCACAGGCCAGCCCCCCAAACCGTTCCCCCAGTCTCGCAAACTGAACCTCCACTCCCAGGTACCAGTACCCAAAGGTTAAGTACAACCTGGCCCTGTATTATACCGCACATGCCATTGGATGATGATCATAGTTTTAATTTTACCTACAGAAACAGTGATTTGTAGACCTACATTGGGCTCTTGTATATTATGCATTTATCAGTTTCTCTGTTCTTCTGCTTTGAGGCATCTCACACTGTATCCAATACAAGACAAGCCCAATTTTGGGCACATTCTTTAAATTGTTGCCTTATTTTTTGGACATTTTTAGACAGTAATTCTGGAATCTAATTACAAAAAGCATTAAGCCTCCCCATACAAGAAATGTATACTCGAGTGAGATAAACTCAATAAGGTAGAGGCACTACAACTTTTGGCATTGCCTTGCCATAAATGTTTAATCCGAAATCAATCTTTCAGCGGAACAGCTGACAGTTTATACATAACTTCATGAATTTATTATCTCCACATTCCATCAATATTTCCTGATAATGGTTTTTATTTTTACTAAAATCTGTGAATAGCAAATGCTAAAATCTCTGTTTTTAAATATCTTGCAATGGCAGTTACATTTAAACCTTATGTCCAGTTTGCAAAATGATGGGCTAGGGGTTAACCAGCCTTCTTGCTGTGTAATTGCATTCCCTCCACAGATACTTAATCCTGCTGTTCTGTCCTTGACAAAAGTAAAGCATTGGACATTACAGGAAGAGTGCGCTTACTGAAAATCAAACTAAGCAAACATGTCCACCTCTGTTTTGTAGAGCACCATGCTGGATGCCAGAACATTTACACTTCTATGGAAAAATTAGGGACCTACTGTAATAGTAGAAATAAACAGACATTTTAATAAAATGAGTTACGTATAGCATCTTGCATAGCCGTTTAGTAAAAGATGAAATGAAAGCATGCGCAAATCTGGAATTAGAAATTCAGATTCAATTTAATACAGGACATGTGGGCATACTCCCCTTTCGCAAACCAACTCCTATTATTTCACCTCTTCCAAATCATTAGCAGTGCACAGCCACCATAATAGGCAGTGACTTCTCCACCTCTCATATGGAAGAAAGTAGCAAATGATGATGCAGACGTAGAATTGTCAAACTGGACAAATTAAATGAAATTGGCAATTGGGTCATATTCTGTTTCCTTGGGTTTATATCTGTTTGGCATTCTGGAACTAACCTTTGTCTCTCTCATTCTGTTTTATTCCTACCATCTGTCTAAATATACTTTAAACTTGACTTGTTTTTGGACAGGAGCTGATCTTATTGATCTCTCTTCACACTGCTCTTCGTGACCTCCTTCCTCATCCTTGGTGTAACTTGTATAGCAGGAGTTTCAACGAATATTACTCTTTATAAATAGGTTTAAAGAATTAGGATGTCAATGTTAACAAGCCCCAAATGCACCATCTATGCACTTGATTCCCACATTGTCCTGCCCAAGTACTGTCACTACTGTACTACATTTGTGAAACATTTTGTTAGAAATCTCAAGCTTGACCTGGATCCATCTCTGTGCTCCTGCCCTACCTGTCCTTCTGGCCAACCAACAGTCTCAATTCTGACCCCCCCCTCCACCAGGTCTGGCATTCAAAATAGGCCCTGGCATTTCAAGTACACAGAGGCCCAAATAGCGCCACATCATCCCAATAGAAAGTGAGTGTGTATGGTATCTTACAGCAGCCCCTCTTGCATTTGCCACAACTTTCAGATCGCCAGTCTAGGTCTGCCACTCAACTAGTCAGATTGCTGTCATACTTTTACACTGCCTAATGTCATTGGTGGCAAGAGCCAAGCTTAATCAGGAATGGCCAGGCTCAGATTTGTGGCAACAAAGGCCCGGGCCTAGGGTGGCACAATTCGAGGGGCGCAATACAAGCTTAACATTTACTTGCCTGCTCGCGCAGTCCTCAATGCCGAAAGTGATGGGCACACTGTGTGCGCATGTGGGCATACGCACCTGGGGCGGGCAGAGGGGCGGGGCAGCAGACAGTTTGCTTACTGACTGGGGGTGCTGCCCTGGGAATGGGTTGCCTTAGAAAGACACCTGGAGGGCCACTGTACCCTCAGTCAACTTCTGATTCACTATTAAAGCATTTATTAATGATATCGGATTCTAGTTTTAAAAAAAGAGTAGCAATAAAGAATGCATTAAAGGGATATTTACTAAAATCCAAAATCACTCAATATTTTCTTAAAACCACTTCGAAAAAATGCCCGTACATTTTTACCATGTTTATCAATAAATTTAATCAAAAAAAAATCTGGTGTGGGAAAAGACTAGCTAAAACCTTAAACAAACAAATTGTTTGATTATTTTCGGATTTGATGCCCAAAAACTCCGATTTTTTCGGATTATACCCTGAAAAACCACTAATTACTCAGATTATTGTACGAAACCCAGCGCAGATCATGATATTTTACAATTATAAACGGGACATCTGCCACCGACTTCTATATGAATTTGGCAGGTTTGACATGGAGTACTTTTTTATTGGACTTTTAGCAACCTCGAGGTTCAATAAATCACAAAAGATTCAAGTTTTGTTTTTTCTTAAACCCCGACCAGAAAAAAATTGGACTTTAATAATTAACCCCCTAAATGTTGCAATAGTTGAACTAGTAGCTTTAAAAAGGAATAACAATATCTCTAAACCATGATAACCTGTGTACAGACAGTATCTAACAATATTTCTGGAAAATTGACAGAAAGTTTTCAACATAACAATGACAGATCTGCTTTGTCCGATTCAAAGCTCCTAGGCCATACAGGGAGCACAGACTTCAGGTTATAAATCACTCAATTTCCTGCTGAAAGTACATATAATAGTAAAAAACGTCCAATTGAATGAAAACATATGATCTTGTATCACTGGTTCAATTTTGCTGTGATTTACAGCACAAGTCACAACTTAGAACTTAATACATTTGCCCTACATCGTTTTTGGTAAATTCATTCTGGACATTTTAAAGGTCAGAAATTTACATATTGATCTTGCATTCACTTTTAAAAAAAAGTGCTAAAACTTTTTTTAAAAAGTTTGGAAACAACAGACTTGGGGCAGTTGTATTTATTAATAAATTGTCTACTGAAATTTACTACAATTTCAAAAATGTCTATATCTTTTATTCATAATTTTTTTGCTTCAATATAGTTTTTTTTTTAGAATCACAGCAGGTAGAAATGCACCCAATTGAGGAACAAAAACACTATGGGACAGATTTATCAAGGGTCAAAATGAATTCGAGGGAATTTTCGAAGTAAAATAAATTGAAATTCAAAGTAAATTTTTGGATACTTTGTCCATCGAATGGGATACTATGACTTCAAATTTACTTCAACTTCATTTCGTAGTAAAAATAGTTTGAATATTCAACCATTCGATAATCGAAGTACTGTCTCTTTCAAAAAACTTTGACTTCAATACTTCGCCAAATTAAACCTGCCGAAGTGCTATGTTAGCCTATGGGGACCTTCTAGAGCAGTTTTCTAAGTCTTTAGAGGTCGAAGTAAAATCCTTGGATCGATCGCTAAAATCGTTCGAATCACTCATTTCAAACGATTTAATAGTGCGATCGAACAATTTTACTTAGATCGTTCGATTGCAAAATTCGATAAAAAATCCTTTGACTTCGATATTTTAAGTCGAAGTATTTTAATTCGATGGTCAAATTTCGAAGTATTTTAGATAAATCTGCCCCCAAGCGACACCAAGTCCTGTTTGGGTAACTGGGTCAGTGCCTTGGGCTGATTTTGACAGTCTTTTAGGGTAAACAAAGCAGTCACAGAAATCACTCTCTCAAAGGGAAGTGCCTGCAGTTTATTCTGTTAAGGCCTGGATTTCAGGCTTCTAGGCCTAGGCCACTGGGTCCTAGCACCCGGTGGCCTCAGAGCACACCATCCTCCCCGCACATGCTCAGGAGCTTGAGTCCTCCTTAGGTTGTGGCCAGTAGCATGCTGCCCCTATGATCCTGCCTTTGTGGCCAGGCCTGATTCTGTTAGATAGTCTTTGCTAACAAGCACACACAAAAGATTAATTAAAAACAAGGAAAATTAAACTCTTGCGCCTTCTCTCTCTTCCATGTTTCAGGATGTTATATTATATAACACACTGGGAGCAATATATTGCCCATCTATAACTAACCCAGCTGCTTTGTTACAACTATTATAAATAAAAAGTAATATGCAGCTACAGTATTTGAGTCACACAAATAGCTGCAAAATCACAACTTGAAAATGAATACATTTTGTTAAAAAAAGTCAGGAAATTTCAAATATTATGATGTTTAGAGATAAAAATTATGCTTCAAACAAACAAACTGCTGATTGTGTAATTTTATTTAAGAAAAAAATCTGTAAATTTCATATTTTTAAAGCCAGAAGTTACATATTGATTTTATATTCATTTAAAAAAATAAATGGGAAACAACAGATTATGGGTCAAATTTATTTATTTATAAATTGTGAGTTTGTGGAAATTTACAACAATTTTGGCAAAATGTTTATAGCATGTTTTTATTGATGAATGTATATAATTTTTATTCATAATTTTGTTTCCTACAATCTAGGGTTTTTTGTTTTTTTTTAATTAGAATCTCAACAGGTAGAAATGAACCCAATTGAGGAAGAAAAACATTATCATAAATGAAAAGTAAGATACAGCTATCTGAGTCACACAAAAAGCTGCAAAACCTTAAAACTTAAACGTAAAAATAAAATACATTTAGGTCAAACAATATAGAATATATTTTAGAGATAAAAATTATGTTTAAAACAACTGCTGATTTATGACAATTTTTACTTTTGATTGCATGCATTTTCTTTGGCATATATTTAAGACACATTTGCTGTACACAATTTTATACATAAGTAAAACCATTCTTATTAAATCACACTTATTTTAGTATTTTCTTATCAGCTTATGGTCTAAGTACTTATCATAGGTCATCAGACACATTACTACTATTGTCTCATTAGAAATTCTTGGGGTGGATGTAATTTGGATTTGGTGCAAGCCTGCAGCATTTTCCAGTCATCTATAGTTGTCCCAGTCCTCAAAGACATTAGGAATGATCCAAATTGGCATCTTAAGGTCAGAAAGATTCTCTGTTGTGAAATGAGACAGCATTGGCAACTATGCTTAAGGGGATTTGTTATGCCTTCTTTTGGATCACCCACATTCCATATGTTTTACAAAATAGACATTTATTGAGATTTGAATTGTTTTTTTTTCTATTGAAATTCATTTTTTTCTCATACCCATCACCCATTAATGTGCTTTTCATTTTAATATAATATTATAAAGATAGAGCACATGAGTCGGAAACAAGATTATAAAGAACAAGCCATGTAGAAAAGAGGCTAGGAGGTAAAAATGACAAGGAAAACACAATCTTCTAATGCAAGTGCCATTTTCTACATACAATGTAATGTTGTTTCTTGAGGTCACCATTTGGCATAATTTGCTTGTAGCCAATATATAAAGATTAACGCAATAACACTCACATTTAGAACCAAAGTGGACCGTGCTGAACATATTCTAAGTTTTGTTGGTATCATGTAACTACTAGACGTGTATGCCTATTCTTTTGACACATCTCTGATTAATAAAGTTGACAAACAAGTGAAAATAGTTGATAAACAGATGTAAATTATGTGTACATGGTTTTAAAGAGACTTGCAGGAACATAAGGCCTTGGAGATATTGATGATAATGATTTATAAGAAATATTTAGCACTTTATGGATTATTATCAAAGTAAGGTGTTTTCTTAGAAAGTAATACATCTATTATTTTATTTATTTATACAACTGAAGACACCAAAGAACCTATCCCCAGTTGTGTCTGCTTACAACCGTTATACATCATAGTGCAAAAAATTTAATACTTTCTCTATAAAGAAAACGTATGTCATGTTGAAATGTGCCAAGTGGAAGGTACCATTAAACTACAACTCTATGATCAATAATTGTCTGTTCATGAACACGTAATGCACCAGAAGGACAAAGGTCAACACAAAGACACATTGTTTTGATAGGTGAACAATTTTATTGACTCTGCTGAGTAGCATACTCATGCACAGCCTTATATTTGTATATGTTTTACTTCCGATATTTGTATATGTTTTACTTCCAATACGTCAAAGACTCAAGCAGAGAGCATGAATAGAATTATGTGGATCTGGTTTGCAAGGCAATGCTGTCTTTAAGTACCCTATAAAAGTAAAATATAAGGTTTAGTTCAGCATTCAGATAAACTTGGAAGGGAAATGACTGAATCACACAGAAAAATAATTATTTGACTTAGTTCAACAAAAGGATTTAAGTGCATTTCGGTAATATATGTTCCTTTTTGAATGTACCTGCTATGTAATGTGTATTGTGTAATAATAAAAAGAGCTTTGGTGGCAAATTTCAGCATTGCTTTGACAAAAGGTAAAAAAAAGTCTTCCTGTAATATTTACCATTGCTAAAATATTTCACAAAAACTCATTTTACATCTCATCGATTTTTCTATTAAAGACCTTTTCCCTTGCTGATGGTGAAATTCTAGTCTCACTAAACTTAAACAGATTATTTTTTGTGTCCCATTTTTCCAGTTCCTCTAATGAAACATTCTTTCTAATATATTTTTTATTATTTAATATTATTTGGATTAGTCCTGAATACAATGGTAAATATTAAATTATAATCCTTAAATGTGCCTTATATATACTGTATATATAAGTGGTGTGTGTGTGTAGTTAATATTATTCATTTACTGTGTCTTGTACACTTTATTAGAATTTAGTATATACAGTATTTATACATATTTATATAACTACCCATAGCTATACAATGGATCTACAATATATTTATTAATATAGTGCCACATGGGTTTTGGGTCATATTAAATAGGGATGGACCAAATACAGGATTTGGTTTCTGGAGTTTGCCGAAACGAAACCTAACAATCACGTGACATTTCATCACACAGGAAGGATGTAGAAAATTTGTTAGCGGTGTGCTGTGCATGAGGTTTACTTTCACCCCTCATTCCAATTCAAATTCTGTATTCAGCTAAATATTCAGGATTTGGCCAAATTCTAAAATAGGGAATTTGGTGCACCCCTATTTTTAATAGGGTGGAACTGGCCAATTTTCACTTATACAAGGCTTAAAACATTCTGTTGAGCTCTTTTCCAATAAAAAAACAAATATCTGAACATTTTGGAAGTATAGTGATGAGGGAATTTTGCATGAAAAAAGAAAAAAAACGTTGCATGTAGGAAACAACTGATGTGAATGTGCTTCTTGATTTTTTTTGCTATTTTGCAAATTGTTAAGCAGTTTAGCTAATTTTTCAGTGAAGTGAAATGGGGCAGATTCGCTCATCACTATTTATGTATTTAAACAGATGTGGTTTAAAAGATTCATGTCCATTAAATTTAACTTAAGAAAATTCTCTCTAACTTTTATTAGTTTAAGAGGATATTACCCTATCTGAAGCCTTCTGATTTCCCCAAAAAGGGTCCTTAGATCAACTGTATACTACCAAAGGGTTAATTTAAACAATCTTATATTTCCTCACTTGTTAAATAGGCATCCAACCATTTCTTGAAAATATCTAATATATCTGCAAGTACTGCCGCTTCATCGAGGGAATCCCACAGTGCAATTCAACAGCTGAATCGAATCACTCAGCAATACCAGCAGGTAATATCCACATTCAAGGTGATAAAACAAATAATACATAGCTAACATAAAAATATCTTGGGATGTTTCGCCTCTTTTTTTTTAACATCGGGCACTGTACTAAAATACAGTATCATTGGCAGGTGTGGGAATAATTGCATATACAGTTTCTCTCATAAACAGCAGTCTATATAAGGGCCATATTGGAATAGAATGATCTGTAAATGAGCAGACCTGTGGTTCGAAAACAAACAGTAAGGACATATATTGTCAACATGTAATTATGATTCATTCCTGTAGCAAAAAAACTGTACCAATATAGAGACGATGACGGAGGAGAGTGGCGGCAATCAAGGTAAGGTTAAAGTTTTAGAAAAAGACACTCAGTACTCAAAAATATATAATTTCTCTGTGTTTGAATGGCATTTTGCTGGTCTACCTCATAATAAGCATGTTAGAAGAAGCAGTAAAAGGAAGACACTAGAAAAGACATTGGACAGAATGTACATATAGTGAAATGAAGGGGTGCCCTACCAAGTGGATCCAACCTGAGGCTAAATAAGGTGAGCTCAGAGGTCAGTAATTACTTGCTGCCTTGGATATTCAATAAACTATAATGGAATCTGTGATAAGATGAGTGGGGCATTTTCATTTATGGGACAGGATGCAAAGTGCAAAAAATAGTGGCAAATCACCATGTATTTATACTATGCATTCAGTCCCATTGGTGATCACTCAGAGGTACAGGTTGAACTTCAAGGATCTGAGATTCCCTGGTGAATACAGTGTTGCACATAGAAGGTGTTAAGGAAAGGGCTGCCTTATGCCCAGAATACTTTTTGCCACAGCCAACCTTGAAGCAGGCAAACGTGTTTTATTAATGAAGTACAGGAAAGATGTGTAAGTCGTCAACCTGGCCCTTTTGTATGGCCTGTAAGTGAAGAAGCCAATGCACAAAGGGTGATATTTGCCACAAATGTGTTCTTGACCACATGACACTGCCATCTGACATATTAGGAATACCTAAATACCAGATGGGGAAAACACAGCTTGCCCAAATGTCCTTGCTGGGTAGGAGCTACAGCTGGTGTAATCTTTAACTAGTGCTGTGACTGTGAAGGGTTGCTTGACTGAATGTTATCTCACTGCTGCACTCTCTGTGGCCAAATAAAACTGGGTGTTAACCCTTCAACATCAAATTGTGTGTGGTTACTACACTACAAATCAGTAAATATTAACTAGACATTTGGGATTGTAGTAGGGATTGTAGTAGGAAGCAGGGCATTCTTTTATTTTTCTTGTGTTTTAACAAAGCAATATCTAAGCCTCTTGGTACTCTAGAAAGGTCACTTAAATCTCCTTGGCTAGAATGGTACTTGATAATGGCTGCTTTACTGGGTACATGTATTTGTATTGGAATATGTATATTCCTTTAAATATGTTAAATCATGTAAAATTCATAAAAAAATCTTCCAAACACTGATAAACCACATTGGCAAAAGTGAACACCAATCATTTGAATAATTCTTGAACACCATGAATTGTTGGCCTACAGAAAGTACAACAGTAGATCTGCTTTTCCCCACAGAAAAAATGTCCCAGCATACTAATCCCCAGTGTATGTGTATATATTTTTTTCCTTTTATTTTTTTATGTACTGTGATATATATATTGAGAGAGAGAGATATAGACATTCTATTAAAACATTCTTCTTACAATGTGTAAATATTAATACATCTGTTGCTAAGACAAGTGAATGCTGGAAGGATCAACATGGTTGTTATATAAATTATTATTTAGCACAGGCCTTTGTGGACATTCTACTAAATGTGACATAAATAATAAATATATTATTGATGGCAGTGGATTGACTCTGACAGTTTCGACAACATACTGTATGCCTACTAGTGACCATGTTGACACTGGAGAATACAATGTATGTCATCACTGCTTTATGTGTCTCTGTAGAAACTCTAGGAATAGTTTAAACGGTGTTCAAGGAAAAATTAACAAGACAAATGGGACATACTCTAGACAATTACCTTGACAGTGAAGGGGCATATACAATGTGGCAGCTATAATACTAAGGAATGCTTTTATAGGAAGGTGCCAAGCTTTTTAATGCTGTTTTAAATCATTCAACACAGTAATGGTTAGAAATTGCCATTCTGACTTCTATAGATATCTGCAAAAAAAAAAACAATTTAACTGGAAAACCCACACATCAATATGTCAGGGGGCGATATCCTATATTTTCTCATGACAGCAAATAACAGATAGTAAGGCCTCATTCTGCCTTCCATCACCCATTCAATATCTACTCTTGTTGAAGTACACTATAGGCAGTGATGAAACAGAAACCAAGGTTAATGCAAAAGACACAGAGTTCTAAAATGAAATGAAATGATTCTCTACACCATTATGTTTTAATAATGGTTTAATGGTGCTCAACCAAGTAAAATTGAATTGTATACATAGTGTACTTCAAGGGCATCATTATGTGCATTGCGGTAGTATACAAAAGGTCTACAGAGGAATATCCACAGCCTTTAAATAAATGCAACTTTCCTGGAAGAATATTTTGGAATTGTTCTGAGTACTGTGCAAATGCCTCCAAAGCTCATTGACTGTGTTATTACTAGTGATGGACGAATAAATTCACCAGCCACAAATTTGCAGCGATTTTTGACATTTCACCGCAAGAGAATTAATTCATGAAATTGCGGCGCCAAATTGCAGAAGAAAAATCAAAAAAAATTGTCACTTGTCAAAATTATTCGGACACCATTGACTTTAATGCATTTGGACCAAATAGTCACGTGTATAATTGACGAGTGTCAAAATGTGTTTCGTGAATTTTTTGCCGTTTTGTTTTGCGACAGCACAGATTCACTAGTTATTACTCCTATTACTTATAGAGTGTATTGTAGCAACTCTGCAGCTTATAGGTTTGAAATTAAACATGCCCATAAAGTTCAACATTAGACTTGGAAGTCACACAATTGCAGGGGAAATATTCATATGATATAGGATCTACTAACAGGAATGCTTGCAACATGGGTGTTTGGGAATAGGTGTCTCCATAATGTGAATCTCTATACGTTAAGGATACTAAAAACATTTAAACATGAAATAAACCCAATAGGTTTATTTTACCACAAATATGGATTAATGCAGCTTAGTTACAACCAAGTACAGGGTAGTGTTTTATTTAATGATATCAGGTTTCTGGACAAGGGATCCCACACCTGTAATTATTTATAAATTACTGACAAGGCTGCTATAATTTGGGAGAAAGATGGGAGAAGTTATAATACCCCAAGATGCATTGGCATTACTTGCTACAGCCAAGTTTATTATCTACAAGGACTCCAATGTCCTTTACCATTGTGTCCTATTTGGCAAAATAAACTTATGTTTCAGATTCCCTCAGTTCCTTTTGCACCTTTTGGTTTTAGCCATTTGCCTGTTATGGATACTTTCCTCTTATTCTCAATTCTTTTGTTGTATGTTTTCGTACTAGCATCCCTTTTCTCTGTTTCTAAATTGTTCACATAAAGCTTTTGAAATCGTCCCTGTGTTATTTATTCTATGAATCATCTTAGTTGCTCTTCTCAGGACAGTTTCTATTTTATAAATATCTTTCTGTCAACCGGGCCACCAGAAGTCAACTCGGTATTCAAGGTTGTGTCTCACTGGTGACCTATAAAGTAGCAGTTTAACCCTCTTTCTGCTACTAATACTTTTTCTTACACAGCCTTATATTTCATAAACTTTGCCTGTCACCACTCAGTTGCTTCTTGAAATCTATCTGAAATGATAGATCCTACAACCATTTCTTCTCTTTCCATAACATTCAGTTTATATTCTGTCTACTGTATATTCTGCAAAGATCTCTATTTCCTCTGTGTAAATATTCACCATTGGGGGCATTTAGATATGCAAGTGCCATTGCATTTTTTGGTAAGTGAATTTATTCCATTGCTTTATTACTGAAAACTGTGATAAAACATGTAATATAGTAGCTATTTTGCCTTCACTCTGTCACCTCTTTATCCATGCATGTAGCTAGCTACCAGAAATTCTGCAACCATTATTAGGGCCCCAAGACCTGGGGGGACTATGAGAACAGGGAGGAAATACCATACAGGAAAGGTGTGTAAAGGTAATTTATATAAACAGATGCTGACAGTGTCCCCTCTATCTATATCTATTGAGTTTTTTTTTTGCCTTCCTCTGGATCCACTAGCAGTTAGGCAGGTTATATATAGATGTAAAAGGTTGAACTTGATGGATGGATGTCTTTTTTCAACCTAATGTTTCTATGTTACTATGTATATGTCACGGTCGGCACCCTAAACCAGAACTAATGCCAAGCTCCCTGGCCTCGGCTCGGCTTCACCAGTAGTGTGACCACCTTTGGCTTTGGGAGGAGCCCTCGGCATACTCAAATGCCACCTGGAATTTTCGATAGGAGCAAGGCAAGGAGTTCTGGCAAGCAAAGGGGCACAACAGTAGTTAAAGTCAGTTAGGCCGAAGGTCGCGGTACAACAGGATAAGGCAGAATCGTAGTCAGGAAGGCTGGGTCAAGGCAGGCAGATAACTAGGATCGTCAGGAAGGCAAAGAGTCAAAACCGGGTAGTCAATCATAATAGGATCAGGCAGAAGGAGTAGTCAAGATACAGGCTGGGTCGGAGTACGGATAACAGGATGGTCAAAACAGGCAAGGTCACAACAGGAGATCAATATCAAACATGAACAGATGCACAAAAGGCTCAGAGGCACAAGGAAAACAAGTCCTATCACGGGCAATGATCAAAGTAAAACTGTCCCTTTAAATATATTTAAAATTTGCGCCATTGCGCGCTGACGGTATAAATCAGCGCGCCTGCGACTTTCAGATGCGGCGCGCGCGCCCTAGGCGCAGAAGATCCTTGCGGGCGTCCACGCTTGGAGTGTGGCGGCGTCCCCGCCGACCCTCACCACCCCTACCGGGGTAAGTTATTACAGTATATCACTACTAAGAAGCATCTCTCACATCCCATATGCTTATTAAAGTTATTTGAGTATATCTGGTGTAGCAAGGTAGGCAAATATAGGGTTGCGGGAAAGAAATCTTTGCAGGGTAGAGTGTGAAGGGGAATAGGGATAACTCCTAGCAGGGATAACAGTGTTATCACTGGGGGAGACCAAAGAAAGCATTTGTTTGTTTCTTTTGGGAGATAAAGTAAAGAAGTAGAGTAATATGTAGTTGTAAAATATCTTACCAGGTATATCTCAGTCTCATACATTACTTTTATCTTACAGTAGTACTTTGATGGAATATTGCACATTTTTGAATGTCTGTTCCACAAGAGGTAGCCAGAGGAATTATACTGCATGTGGATGGCTCATTTACATTTTTTCAGGGTTGGACTCGGCTGGTAGGACACTGGGAAGAAAACACTGGACCCTTAGCCTTCATGGGTCCCACCAAACCAGGCCTGCTCTCATTGCATTGCAGATGATTTCTCGCTACCCCTAATGCAACTGAACACTAGTTTGAGTTGAGGAAGTTGATGTGGCACAACGGTGAGGGGGGATGTCAGGAGGTGATCCTTGATGTTGCAAAATGGTCCTTGGTGGTTGCAACCTCTGTGGGCTCTGGATACCTCAGTCTGAAGCTACATTTACTTTATTTATGCCTGGAATTAACAATGATAGTGAAAGCTATAAGGAGACTTAGTTAAGGCAGCCATGAGTACTAAGAAGGGGTTGTGTCGCTTTCAAGTCTTTTGTACCCATTGATATAGTTGAGACTGTCATAGTACTAGAGAAAAAGCAAATCAATCAAAAATACAAAAGAATCAAAAATAATGTACTGGATGTTTAACTAGGATGTTACAGGCAGTGATAATACCATATTAAAAATAACAGGGGATAACGATGTGATGACAGTGTGTCTTTAATTTTAAGATGAAAGTATCGTTCTACACACACACACGCACACACACACGCACACACACACACACACGCACACACACCCGAATGTTATGCTTCTGCTTCACATCAATATGCAGAGTGTGATTTAACTGAATTAACGATCTCAGGTTTTTTTCCCCCTGTAGACTAGAACACGTATATGGAAATTCTCAAACGCTGCTGTTTTAAATTGTTTCTCTTATACAGAGTAATCTTCACGCATTAATGATCAAAAAAACACATTGTTTGGTGCACAGTGCATGGGTACAACCATTCCTGATTAAAAATACATTACACTGAAATAAAGTGAAATTTAGAAAGTGCTTTTTGTTTCTTATGTATAATTATTTTGTTCTTTGTCTTTTCATGCTAATCACACACACTGGAAAAAAGGTAGCACATTAGCAAATGGCTCTGCTCCAAAACACAGAGTTTGCTATGATTAAACTATATGCAATTATTTTTGGTTATATTATTATTACTAATGTTATAAAAGTCAGTAATAGTTTGTAATATTTATAATGGGATACTCTGCCCTCTCATTTCTGTCCCTCCCCGGTAGTGATGTTATGATGGGCGAGTTGATCTGAAACCTGTGTTGACCCACGGATTGACCACAGGTTGGGTGGGTTCGGGTTGAAATTTGGCCAACCATTACGGGTTAGGGTTGGGTGTGGGTCAGACTGGGGAAATACACTCCTCCTCTGCCCCAAAAGATTCTATGTTTGGAACCAGAGGAATGCACAGAAGTAGTTCACAGAGCCTGACATGGCTATGGGCCGGGTGCAGGTCCTACAATGCCAACATTTTGCTGGTTAGGGTCAGGTGCTGGTTAAGGTTTTATGGATCAGGGTCGGGTGAGGGTTGAATCTTTCCTGACCTGCACATCACTACTTCTGGGTTATTCAGTAAATAATATCAATAGGCATGGGGCATCCTCATTATTCCCAGCATGCTTTCATTTCTGCTACCCAATTAATTAATCAGCCTTGCCTTGCCCAGCTGCAGTATTCCCTTATCCAGCATATGGATGCAGGCAGTGTCCTTATAGAGACATAATATAGGTGAGAACAACACTACATTGTTCCTTATGCACATTGACAAACTTAGCTGTTCCTGTTTGGTATTTCCATTGTGACTATTGTAGCTGAGTTCTCTTTGTCTGCTGTCCGCTCTGACTTCAGGTCTGTCTACACACATTGAACCTGCTTTGCTCGACTTGACCTCTGATTCTCCTGTCTCCAACTCTGCATTACCATCAGTATCTTGCAAAGCTTTGACCTCAACAACCTCTCTCTCTACTCCATCAGCTTCCTTTATCAACCATGGGAGAGCTTGCGGTTAATATGAGGTGCTTGAAGGTCAGTCTAGTGTAGTGATCCCCAACTAAGGTAGTGATCCCCAACTAGTAGCTCACGAGCAACATGTTTCTCCCCCACCAATTGGATGTTGCTCCTAGTGGCCTCAAAGCAGGTGCTTATTTTTTTAATTCCTGGCTTGAGGACACACTTTCATTGCATACAATGTGTATCGCAAAACAGAGCCTCCTGTAGGTCTCCAGGTCACATAGGTGCTGCCAATAACAAATCGTAGCCCATATGTGCACCCTAAGGAACTTTTTGCATGCTTAAGTTGATTTTTTTTTATACATTTAGATGTGTCTCATCTGTAAAAAGGTTGGGGACTCATGGTCTAGGTTAATTACATCTAGGCTTTATATTGTTTTTTTTTCAATAAATCTCTGAATTATATATTTTGCTTCGCCAATAATTTGTGAGACATCAAAAAATTGGCAAAAGCAGTGAAGTCAATGTGCGTGTTTTCACTGGGGGGGGGGCAAAATGTGGCAAAATATTTCGCTCATTTATTGTTTCTTTTGCTGTGTTATCTTATCTCAGCAACATTGCTTGTTAATGCTATTAAGTTAATCCTGCAGTCATGAAAACAATGGGTTTTTGATATGATCTTGAACTACTCTAGCCTGAATGCTTTGCTATAAATATAGTTACAAATTACAAACTCAGCTATAAAACACAGCAGAGCTGCTTTGTGAATATAATAAAGAATAATACTTAGACATTTGATTATGTGTTTTCCTGCAAGCACAAACATGTCTATAACTTTTTCAGATGCCATGTAAATCTTTTCACAGTTAGTTGTCGGTAAGTTGACATAATTGGTGGGCAAATTATCTGAAGACTTATTAAGTGATCCATTCAAAATTATATCCTGTTGAATAGCATTATGAGCAGTAATCATCATGATCTTAGTGGGGTTCTGCATTGGGTCCACTTTTATTTAGCTTGTTAATTAATAACTTAGCGGAGGGTATTGTAAGTAATGTATCAGTGTTTGCAGATGACGCACAGCTATGCAGAATGTGGTATCCTCGCAGCAGGAGCTTGATAAAGAGGCTATTTGGGCAGCTAAGTGGCAGATGAGATTCAATGTCGATATATGTAAAGTTATGCACCTGGGATGTAAAAATATCCAGACCACTTATACCACTTATACCCTTAATGGGACTGCACTAGGTAAATCCATAATGGAAAAGGACTTTGGAGTCCTTGTAGATGATAAACTTGGCTGTAGCAAGCAATGTCAGTCAGCAGCATCAAGGGCAAACAAGGTCTTGAGCTGAATTGAAAAGGGACATAAATCTGAACAAGGAGAGAGTTATACTTCAACTCTACAGAGCACTCTACAGGCGCCATCTAGAATATGCCATACAGTTTTGGTCTCCAAACTGGACATTATTGAATTAGAGAGCGTTCAGAGAAGGGCAACTAAACTGGTAAAAGGTATGGAATATCTCAACCATGAGGAAAGAGTGGCCAAGTCGGAGTTATTTATGCAGGAGAAGAGGTGCTTAAGGGGTGATATGATAACTATGTATAAATATATAAGGGGATCATATAATAATCTCAGATACATTAGATAGCTTTAAGAAGGGGTTGGAGGGCTTTTTAGCAAGGAAGGGAATACAGGGTTGTGGGAGATAGTTCAAGTTGGTCCAGGGACTGGTCCGATTGCCATCTTGGAGTCAGGAAGGATTTTTTCGCCCTTTGAGGCAAATTGAAAAGGCTTAAGAAGGAGTTTTTTTGCCTTACTTTGATACTATGTATGTAGAGATAGGGGTTGATAGCATCGGATAGTTGTCTAATACACAATACAATAATAATTTGAGGTATTGTGGCATTAAGGGAAAACTTTCTTACTGGTCAAAAAACACCTTCAATCCTCAAGGTCCTATTGAGAATAATACAAAATCAAGAGAATAAATTAAAGGTGTATTATAAGACCAATATATTCAAAAAGTATATGATTTATTTATCAAACAGAGTTCTTAAAAACTGGCTGGCCAGGAAACACAGTAAATAAATAATCAATAAGGATACATAAAAACAATTATTAAGTTCTTCCAGGTGGGTAGTCACTCGTTTAAATATAAATAATACAGTAAAGTTGAAGAACTTTAATTCACAGTCCTCTGTGCTATTTCACAATTGGGACAAGCACCTATCACAACCAAGAAGCAGATACTGTATTATTTACATTCACATGTATATAAGATCAACAAAAAGGGAAAATTGTTGGAACTGTAAACTTTTTCAGCACAAATATGCGCTTTTGGGCGGGTGGGATTATTTTATTTTTTTATTTGTTTATGAATCAATCTCTGCCCTATGATTTCAGGGAAAAGACATTTAGCTCAAACCAAGACAACGAGGAGAAAATATTGATTAATAGAAATAAATCTTTTTTATGAATATTACATAACCCCCTTTAATATATTGCCATCTGATTTTATATTCAACTACTAGGAGGGAAAAAAGACTCTGCTTCCGTAGTGCAAGTGAGAGAGCCTGTCATGGTTTATGATGTCCTATTAGTGCGGAGCTCATTTCTGAACTACCTTTACAAACTCGGTGGAGCATTTAATCAAGGTGATTGACTCCAGGTTGTGTGCCAAGTCACTTTCCTCCTTGACCTCCAACCTGTGAGATCAATAGCCTTTGCCACTGCCAAAAAGATAACTTATATGTGCCAAGCATCAAGCGCTGCTTTGTTTAGGTTTTTACATGTTAAATTTACTCAGTCGAAGGCTCTTTTGTAGCATAGAAAATCTAAATGAAATATTTTCTGCTATCTATCTATCTATCTATCTATCTATCTATCTATCTATCTATCTATCTATCTATCTATCATCTGTATCTATCTATCTATCTATCTATCTATCTATCTATCTATCTATCTATCTATCTATCTATCTATCTATCATCTATCTCTAGCTCTCTCTCTCTATTTCTCTATCATCTATCTATCTATCTATCTATCTATCTATCTATCTATCTATCTATCTATCATCTATCTATCTATCT
Organism: Xenopus laevis; assembly: GCF_017654675.1. Classification (NCBI taxonomy): domain Eukaryota; kingdom Metazoa; phylum Chordata; class Amphibia; order Anura; family Pipidae; genus Xenopus; species Xenopus laevis. The sequence goes on along the minus strand of NC_054382.1, from coordinate 121,721,283 downwards.
ATCTATCTATCTATCTATCTATCTATCTATCTATCTATCTCAAGCTCTTTCTCTCTATTTCTCCATCATCTATCTATCAATTTCTCTCTCTCTCTTTCTCTCTATCATCTATCTATCTATCTATCTATCTATCTATCTATCTATCTATCTATCTATCTATATCTATCATCTATCATCTGTATCAAACTATCTATCATCTGTATCTATCTATCTATCTATCTATCTATCTATCTATCTATCTATCTATCTATCTATCTATCTATCGTTTGTACCTTTCCCAAAAGATACATTAAATACTGTAATTGAACATTGATGAGCTAAAAAAAAGTAAAAGAATCCATCATAATCCAATGCAATGAACTCTAATGACAAAATATTGTATCCTTTAGCTGTGATGCTCGTGGCCCATTCTGTAGACCAACATTTGTCTGATGCCACACTCTACCATGTTAGTTGTGGCAATGGGATGAGCCACATTCTATTCTGCAATGAGCCTGAAACATTATGGAGAAAGCATTAGGGGAAAATCTAATCTCCAAAAACGTTCTGCAAATTGAACTTACTCAAGGCTACCCAGTGAGTTCAATGATTGTGGTTTTATATATGACACCGCAATTGGATATGGTATTTATTTGTCAGCTGTGATCTCACAAGCAGCTCCCAGAAGTGTTCTCACCTATGAAGGCATAAGAAGCAGGGAACTCATCAAACAAAAGGTTTATAGCGCTTTTGTGTCAACAACCAAACATCAGCTGGAACATGACGAAAAGTGAATTTGATCACTGCTGTATTGCAGCTGCTGCACAGAGAGCCTACAATAACTAGGATTTTGAACTTCCTGTATCTTGATGAATGCAGAAACCAGCCAGGCAATAATAATCATACGGATATCATTCATACAGCAGAAAATACTACTGATTAAAATGACAGCACAGTTAATATTTTTACAGTCCAGCACCTGCTCCTATATGTTTCAGTGGTTCATTGAAAAGCTCTAAAACCTGAAATATTTAGGTTCAAAAAGTTGAAAGTGTGGAAGATAATAATAATAATAATAATAATAATTATAATAAAGAGCCTACTGCTTACAGCCAAGTCACACTTCCTTCTGAGCAAAAGTGTTTTCTTTCTAACATCAAAAAGCTGCCTTTGCCCTGTTTCTGAAAAATAAATCTTATTTTCCTTAATTTGATCTTCCTAGCAAGGCCTGCGTTGATAACAAACAATGTAAAATAACTATTCACGGTGCTGTCATTTGGATTTAATATGTAAACTCACAATATTAACATTCACTTCTATAGAAAGGGAACTTACAGAACAGGATACATTATGCCTTGTAGTACATGAGAGATACTTGGCATTGTGCTGGCTTAAAGGTCAAGGAAACACACACATGCTAAATAAGATGAGTATGAAAGGGCTCTTTGCTGCAGATTTATTCTGTCGCTTCAATATAAGAACTTTCCTTATGTCTAAACTTCCAGTCTTAGGTGGCTCTTGCTTTTTATTCACTCCCCTGGGTGCCTCCATGCGCAGGCTCAGAGCACATGCTCTGTCTGAAATTATTTGGTGCACAAGCAGCCTATAGGGGTCATTTGTAAACAGTGTGCAATAGTGAGCAAATATTAACTCTATACATTAAAGGGATACTGTCATGGAAAAACATGTTTTTTTCAAAACACATCAGTTAATAGTGCTGCACTGAAATCCATTTTTCAAAAGAGCAAACAGATTTTTTCATGTTTAATTTTGAAATCTGACATGAGCCTAGACATATTATCAGTTTCTCAGGTGTCCCCAGTCATGTGACTTATGCTCTGATAAACTTCAGTCACTCTTTACTGCTGCATTGGAAGTTGGACTGTTATAACTCCCCCTCCCACCAGCAGCCTAACAACAGAACAATGGGAAGTTAACAAGATAACAGCTCCCTAGTAGATATAAGATATATGCAGTGTAAACAGTGTAATCTAGAAATAAAAATGTTCCTGCACTTCCACATGGTTGTCAAAGTGTTCATCCTGTTGTTTATAATAGTGCTCAATTTTGCTTATTGATGCTGGGAAACTCTGAAACAACCGTTTCTCTTAGACAGACTACTAGACTGGACCTTGTGGTAGCTTCAGGGTTCCTCCAGCATGTTGTGATGTGTGGCAAATTGTAGTTTTTTAAAAACACATAATAAATCTGCCCCTTAATATGTATGGAAATCTGAACTTGCTTGTGCACATGGATCTTGGTTGAAGGTTATTGGGTCCCTCAAGCCTAAACCTGGCAGCATTAAATATCAGCTCAAAGAGTGGCTCTAATCCAACTCTAATAAACCAATAATTATAAGTTTCATTGTGGCACTTTAGCATTACTTTTACCCAAATGGGCATCAGCTCTGCAGAACATAACTATTTGTGCTACTAAGGGGTCTTTGACACACTCTAGCTTTCAAAGTTATTGGTCCTGCCCAAATTTAAGCTTTACTGGGACTTCTTGTCCCAAGCTCAATTTTACAAGTACCCTATATGTAGCTCTGGCTCTACATGTATTATTAGTATTTATATACATTCTCTGCACTTTTCAGGACTGACTGAACAACCTCAATATATCCTTCCTAAAAAACCCAGTGGAGTTGGGGGGGGTCTGTTTTTCTACATCCCTAATCTAAAAGTTTTTTTTTTATTTTCAATACATAATATAGTTAACATTCCATTAATTTAATACTGATTTACATGCTCAGTTACTTACATGTCAGTTACAATACACACACCTTTTTCGACACACATACATTTTCTCTCCAGCTAAAATTTCTATGTGTACCAATCTTTAATAGTGTAAAAAAGTATATGTATGCATAAAAATGTCCATCTGTTCATTTTCAATATACATTATACACACATATGCAGGCACACATAAGCGAACACTATTGCATGTGCAGTGATCAAACACACATATGATCATCATGGCAATAGAAACACATATCATGCATTTCAGCTCCTTTAGGAAGGAAAAGGGAAGAATTTACTACATGTAATTAAGCATGACAAGGCAGGGATAATTAGATTGCTGTTGAAAGGGAGGGGGAGTGTAGGAGGGGATGGCAGCTGGAAGGAGGGTGCAAAGAGCTCTACTGTACCTAAAAACAAATCTCAGCCTCCCATCCTTGAATGATTTAGAGCTGACACTGCCCCCTCCTACAAAAGATGGATGGAGACATATAAGTGTGGAGGGTCAACCTCCAGTGCATCAGAGTTTAACCTGGGTGCAGAAGGAAGGGTGATAAATAACATATTATATATCATTGTCTGACAACCTGTAGATGGCACAAGTGTTCTGTCCATTAACTCTTTTATCCAAAGCCTGATCTTTGTCTGATCTGCTTGGTCACTGCATCCCCATAGCATATACTGTAGGGGAGTTGAGTTTTTGAATGTTCTTCTACAGCCTGTCTGGGACAAGAATGAGGATCCAGGCTGGCCAACCAGTCAATCATTCATGCTGCAACCTACAATCATTTCTGCTGCAAAATTTTGCAACTGGGAAGCTGTTGGAGGATGCTGGTATTTGTAGTTCCCCGCACAGATGGAACACAACTGGGCTCACTACATTTATCATAGGTGTCTGCCAATGCTGGAAGGAGCCCATCTACACATCTAAGCGCCGGTCCCTACGCAGAACTACCTAGAGATTAACACTAGGATATATTACATAGCCCAGCAGAAGAATTGATGGCTTTTATTATCTCCTTTATTTTTCCTTCAGGCAGTAGTGAAATTTCAGTACGGTATTACAGCCTATGTGGAGCTTTATCCAGAAGCATTGATCTGGCTGCTGTATATCATAGCTGCTCCTAATTATTGCTCTGATGGCCGGCAGATAAATGGTTCTGTCTGCATTTTAACTCTGGCTCGATGCTACTAGTCGGAAGTGTTACACGTTTGAGTGGTGGGGGGACACTGAGGCTGACAATTGCTGGTATCTAAAGACTCGATGTCCCCTGTTAAGAAAGAGATTTGAATCCTTGTCAAGGTTGTTGTGGTATCCCAGAAACACCACGTAGTGCCAAAGTCTGACTCCTGACAGCTCTCTGCATCCGGACAGCTACAGCGGCGTGCTTTCCTGCTGTGCACGAGGCTGCCAAGCTGCAGGGTCCTAATTTGCACTAGTCTAAGGCTAAAGAAATATAGATTTTTTTTTATGAATCTCTGTATCAAGTTTGGACTCTGTGACCTAAGTAAATATTTAATCTTCACCCACAAAGAGAAGTGGCATCAGTGCAGTTACCCATAGCAACCAGTCAGATCTTGGCTTTACATTTTTTTATTTTGTAGTAGCTTGTTCAAAGCTAATTGCTGATTGGTTGCCACTGGCAACTGCACTTGCCCAATTCAGCACAATTTTACCAGGGTTACATTACTTTCCATCACAAAAGAGGTCTACATTTCAGATCCGTATGTATCTTAGGGGGATTAGTCTTACTAAGAAACACTTGCCCACTGAATTTCTCTTTGTTGGTGACCCCTGCGAGCAGTAGTGAAGGGGTTAAGCCTACTGTCAGTCCAAACTTTGCATTATGTGAAATAATGAGCCAGACTTATCTTCTGATTCACTTCCCCTTAGAATTCAGTAGCATTTTCATGCCATAAGCTATGCATTTGCCATCAAAGAGATACAGGTATGGGACCCATTATCCGGAAACCTGTTATACAGAAAGCTCAAAATTATGTGACCGCCATCTCCCATAGAATCTTTAAAAAAATTATTTAGATTTTTAAAAATTAATAAAAAATTAATTTAAAAAAGTATATAATGAATTCTTAATGGAGGTAAACCCCTGCTATTGGGTTTAATTAATGTTTAAATATTTTTTTTTAGTAGACCTAAAGTATAGGTTCTGTAACAGGTTCTGTGCCTATATACTGTAGCTCAGTGCATACACTGCTGTAAAATATAAGCAAATTTATAGGATTATTAAACCTGGAGTTAATTATATACACTGTAGGTCTATTCAAAAAGCATTATTGTCAGCAGTGTCGGACGATTTGCGAGGGATCAGGGCCCCCATAGGCCACACTCCCTGGTCCCCCCTCCTCAGCTGAAAATCCCCCTCTGACCCCCGCCAGCTTGAGAGTGGGGCACGTACCTGTGCATGTCATTTCTATAACCGATCGGGCAGAGGGGAATAAAAAAGAAAGCTGCCGGCTGTGTTAAGTGGGTCTGGGCTGGGGGGTCCATGAGGACTTGCCCAGTCCGATCCTGATTGTCAGGCATCATCTGTAGACACTGATGATCTACATGTTATGTTTGTAACATGGAACCAGACTGTACTATCACACAGAGAGAAGTATGTATTAACTTAAGGGGTTTAAAATAAATTGCTTGTCATCAGTGCAACCCTTTTAGCTGGATTTTCCATAAAAAAAAGGGATCGAGTAGCCTTACATTAACATGAAGCAAAATATCTCTTCTCATAAGGGTTCCCTTGGTGGTAGTAGAAAATGATCTATGCATTACTTTGGTCAGTTGTAGAAGCTTTGAGTTTTAGTTTCTTAATCCCTACCGCTAAGGGTGATAATTACACAAATAGAAGAAACATGTTAGAAACAAAAAGGCTTAGCAGCACAACTTCATTCCTTGCAGTTATTTTATCATGCCATTCAACAATAACCCCTTTATCAAGTTCCCTTGGTGGCAGTGATACACTATACTAATGAGGTCTTCAGATAGTGACAGGCGAATTTGTCCTGGTTTGTTTTGCTGAAAAATTTGAGAATTTCCCACAAATTTTGTGAAACTGTGAAAAATTTGCGAAATGCATTGAAGTCAAGGGGCGGCAAAATTATTTTGATGCCCGGGACCATTGTTATACGCACGCATATTTTGGCCAAATGCATTGACGTCTGAATTATTTTGACGTGTGACAATGTTTATGCACGCAACTATTCTTTTTCCGACTAAGCAGATTTTTTGGCAGAGAATTTTTCGCCGGCGGTGAAAACATGGAAATTCACTGCAAATTTGTGCCCGGCGCAGAGAAGATGACCAGGAACGTATAGTGAGACAAGAGACGAAACGTAGCTAGGAGCAGAGGAGTGAAGGGCTTTGAATGTTAGTAGAAGGGTTTTATATGCTATCCTTTGCTTAACAGGCAGCCATGCTAAAGATTTACTACCCTACTGACCTAACATTTTGCTCCTGAAACCAGGACTAACAGGTGTTCCACTGAATGGCAAATATGACACAGAGGAAAAGTGACAAGAATATGTTCAACACTGAACCAGGGAAGTTCCTTATATCAAACAGTCACTGGTTACTAGTAATGAGCAATTTTTTTTTCAGTCGCATTTCTGCTTATTTTTTTTTCTCTAAAATTGCTGCAAAAATCCGCCCTTTGACTTTAATGCATTCAGGCTAAAAAGTCACCAAGACAAAAAAGTTGCCACAAAAAAAACCACCCATTGACTTGGAGTAAGAAAAAAATTGTTGCTCATAAAAAAGGTGTTGTGCATAAAAAATTGTCGCAGGTAAAAAAAAAAATTGTTGCATATTGACTTCAATGTGTTTCGCACATTTTTTGCCGTTTTGCAAATTCTTCGGTGAAGCGAAATGGGACAGATTCGCTCATCACTACCAGTTACCTTTCATGTATTAGATCAAAGAAAACAAAGAAAGGGAAACCATGATTGGTTTGCTATAGGCTACTAACACAATGTATATTTTTTGATTCCCCCTACAGCCAGACTACAGTCTACAGTCCCATATAGCTGAAGATAATAAATCCATGTGAGCGAGTCCTTAATAAAGATCATTTATATATCGATTTCTGTTTGTGCATCCTATTGTGCTTTTACAGCTCCCACTATTTTCCACTCATTCAGCATGTTCTTTTTTATAACCACTCGAGACAGAAGCATCGCATGTACAGCATAAAACTAGACTGTTTGCTATTAATTTAAATCATGGATGTTCCACTTGCTGCCCTGGGTGATCTAGAGTTCCCGGCATGGATAGTGTGAGTTGAATTACAGCCTCTACAGGTTGGGAGTTGTAGATCATCAATGGACTGTATTCCGCACCATTGATGCAACACTACTAGAGGAAACACTTTCAATCTCATTCTCATAAATTGCATCCAGATTCAGCAGAAGTCAATAGATAAGGTTCCTGGGTGCCCTTGGGACCAGTCTGATTCAATTTTCTATGCACAAATCTGTTCTGACTGAACTTGCATAAAAAATAAAAGACTAGAGGTCTGTACTATTCTTAGACAAGCCCTCTCCATAGCAATCTTGAATCATCTCATGTTGCCTACTACAGATTCTGCCTTATAGCTCGGCTGTATTCCTCCCCAATTATTTACAGGAGAAGGGAGCAGTTTATGAGCACACATACAGGGGGTTATTTATTAAAATCCGAATGCTAAAAACTTGAACAATTTTTTCTATAAAATCCAAATTTCTAGTGGAAAAAAACTTTTTATTATACCCTGAGGCTACAAAAAGTCAGAATCTAAAAATCCACCATCTCTTGTATATAAGTCAACGGGAGAGGTCCCTATTCTATGTTTTTGTGGTCTGGACTGGAATTAGCCTGAAAATCCGACTATTCCGGCCTTTTCGGGTAAAAAATTGAAAAATCTGACTTTTCTGCAAAAAGCCCCAAAAATATTTTAAAATATGCCAAAGAGGAGTTGGAGCTTGATTTTCATGTTGCATGACACATTTTCCTTGTTTTAAAACACAGTAATATAAAACATGTAATACATTAACATTTCAATAGCAATCAATCTACAATTATCTCTTTTAAATTGAGGTAAAGCTGGACAGCAAGATCAACTTATTAGGTGAGGTCACCAAACAAGTGAATCGTTGTCTAGATTGGCCACCAACCTGCTGGGCTGAATAGAGCTGGTCTGATCATTTTACCTCCTGGTCAGTGATTGGATCAGACTGGCTCTTCTTTTAGACCCAATGGAAGATGGCCCACATTAACAAACAATGTCCAATATGCAGACAATGTAAGTGGTTTCTAACCCATCAGATATTTTAACACTACAAAAAGTAAATTGTGATTGGCTATTATGGGTTAGTACTATGGAATAAACTTGTTACAGGGACATAAATGTCTGTAAACACTGGTATTTTAGAGGGGCAGTATACACCTAAATACCTTGACCAAATTCAATTAAGTAAAAATCAAATACATTTTAAAAAAAAAGCCATATTTTCATCTGCTCAGAAGGACCTTCTTTATTCAAGAACTAACTAATATTTCTTAAATAAAAGAATAGGCAAAATGTGTGTTTGGCACAATCCCTATTCATTGAGCTCATTTTTAAAAAGAGCTTATATTACCCCTATAACTCCATGCTATGTTAAATAACTGCAAATCTGGGACAAAGTAAAAAAATTTGGTTAAAAAAGTAAATGTAAATTGCAAAAAAGGTTAAGTAACACCGTATACAGGATATTAGAGCACTTTCTATATCATAAATGATTTGCCATCTGAATTTGTCCATAGCGTTCCATGGCTTATGCCTGGTCTGGAATGGTAATGACTTTACTTTACTAGGCATCAGGGATGGGAGAATTTTTTTGCCTTGTTTCACCGCAAAAATGACGCCCATAGACTTGTATGGAGTTGTGCGTCAAAAAAAATAATTTTGCTGCGCACCAAAATTTTTTTGATGCCCATAGACTTTAATGGGTGTGACATTTTGCAGGCAGTGAATTGAGGGCGAAACTAAACGGGTCAAATTCGCCCATCCCTACATAGGCATAGTCTGGCACAAGAAACAAACAAAGCCTTTACAGTGGGTTTATAAACACATAATTACATAGATAATATAAATACAACAATTGGTGTAAATATCCATGTCATCACAATGACAGAAATGTATAGATTTATTTTGTACCAAGTTTGCACTGATTTCCTGTTGTTATTGAGAACAGCTGTTAGTGCAGCCATCACACACAATAATTCTTGACATTTGTCACAGGTCATAAGACCTTCCCATCAGTTAATCCATTTCAGTGTCACGTTTTGCGCCTCATTTAATCTTTCAGGGTTATCATTCAGGAATCTAGCCTTCTAATCGCAAATTGAAGCATCACTAAAGCAAATTACCCATTTTAGGTATTCATTTCTTATTCCCACGTGCTGCTCAGTAATGAACATGTCTGGGGCCATTTATCCATATTTATCTGATCCCTGTCATGTCCCTGATGCACAAGTTCAGTATTCTTTAACTCAAATGACATTTCCCTCATTATTTCCCTCCCCCTGTCTTGTTACTATGGCTGTAGTAAGGAATCCGTTATCCAGAAACCAATTATCCAGAAAGTTCCGAATTACACAACGGCCATCTTCCATAGACTCCATTATAATCAAATAATCCATCTTTTTAAAAATTATTTCCTTCTCTGTAATAATAAAACAGTAGCTTGTACTTGATCCCAACTAAGACATAATTACTCCATATTGGAAGCAAAATCAGCCTATTGGATTTATTTAATGTTTACATGATTTTCTAGTAGGCATTTCAATCCAAATTACAGAAATATCCGTTATCCAGAAAACCCCAGATCCTGAGCATTCTGGTTAACAGGTCCCAAACCTGTACCGGGTTGCTCAATTTCACTTCAACCACCACTAATCCAGCTATAAGCATGAGGTTGCCCCCACATCCAAAAAAAAATTGAAATCCAAATCCTGTACAATTAATTAGCAATTCATTAAGCTATGTGCAGACTGCTCTGTGCAGCCTGATAAAATACATGTAAAAGTATTTCTAAGAGATGGTAATCGTGTTTAGTTTAGTGTTGTGTTAAATTTTAAGCAGTTCAGGTGGCACACAAGGCAAGCCTGCCTATTAAGTTCTTACTGAAATATGCAGAGTAATGATAGAGAGGGACCAATCCAATTCAAGACTAATGTCTTTTAGAATAAAACAATTACATCAAGGGGGTTATTTATTAAAGTACTAATTTTTTCTGGTCTGACTTTTAAGGGAAAGAACACCATTTTTGTGAAAGGAAAAAAACTCAAACTCAGACCTGCCGAGTTCATGTAGAAGTCTATGGCAGATGTCCCGTTGACATTTTGAAGATATCCAAATCTGTGCTGGGTTTAATACAATAATCCGAAGATTTTGTGGTTTTTGGGTGTCAAATCTGAAAAAGTTGCAGGTTTTGGTGTCAAATCCTAAAAAGTCTCAGTTTTCCAAGTAAATTAAAATTAAGTCATGGTGGGATATAAGATATAATGGGCATGACCTAGCAGTTTTTGAAACACTATTAGTGATGAGTGATGAGTGATGGATCTGCGTTTAAATTCTGTACTTCCCCATCTGCTAATTTTTCTCAAATTGTGGCAAAAATCTGGCACAAAAAAATGTTGCTGTGACAAAAAAGTCATCAAGTCAAAATTGTTGCAGAGACAGAAAATTTCCCATAAGAAAAAATATCCATTGATTTAATGCATTTGGACAAAATAAGAACAAAAACATTATTTCAAAACGCATTGTCAATGGCCATCAAAATTATTTACACGAGTGTCAATTTTTGTGCGACTTTTTTGTCCAAATGCATTAAAGTCAATGAGCGTCAAAATAATTTTAACGCGCAACAGTTCTTACACAAGCGACTTTTTTGTCGCAGCTAATTTTTTTTACTCCAGCAAATTTTTGCAGTAGTTTTGCAGGTGGTGAAATGCAGAAATTCACTGCAAATCCTTGCCTGGCGAATAAATTTGCCCATCACTACTCATCACTAAACACTATGATACCCTTAGATCATGCTAGAGAAACAACATGAATAATAAAGAATTATATCATGAATTTTGGGAAGACTCCTCAATCTCTAGGATATTCTCAGATATATTGTCAAAACGATGAACAAAATATATTATGTAGATTAACGTTTGCCTTAAGAAGAGGGTTTTGGGTTAATGGAGACATAGATATGCTATCACAAGCTGTACAAGTAGTGGCTTTCTCAACTGAATATTAATGTTGGGAATGTATATCAAAGGATAAGCAATTTTAAAGGAAAATGAATTATATTTCAAATATTTTTTTTTATTTTGTTTATTTTTTTTATTTTATTTTTTTGTTAAATTAGTATCCATAGCTTTTGGCAGCCCATTACATGTTGAGTTATTCACTAAGGTGACTATCTGCAGAATAAATAGATTATTACTATTTAAGGGGATGTTTTTTTAATTGGTTTGCTGTCCACAAATTGGATATATACCAGGAAGTGCCTAAGCTAAGGAAGAGGATAGTTATCACAGGTCACAGGGACTCAAGGAACATAGAAAGGGTAGAGGTGAAGAGTTCCTTGAATACTACAGAAAGCCTAGGCTCTTCTCCTGTACTGATTATTGATAATCACCATTAAGATATTGATCTGTTAAACTGTTTAATCAAGAACCACTGGAGCTCAAATTTTGTGTGTGAAGGGTAACATTCTCTAGTGCTAGCCTCCTCTGTAAGGGTCAACAAAGGGTATAAACATCAAGGGGGTTATTTATAAAAATCCAAATTTTTCTGATTATTTTATTAATAAAACTAAATTCGAACTAGAATCCACTATTTGACCTTATTTATTCTTAAAAAAGCTTGATTTAATCGGGTCAGGGGAAACCTCTATAAAATTGTGCACTCTGAATTGTATGTTTTTTTCTGATGTTTTTTCCCCGATTTGCTTGATTTTGGGGAATTTTCCTGTAAGGTCAAAATTTTTCAGATTTTTGACTGAAAAGCCCAAAATAGTTGGATTTTCAGGCTAATTCCAGCGCAGATGACAGAAACTTTCAAATAGGATAGGGACATCTCCCATTGACTTATATACAACCTTGGCAGGTCTGACATGGTGCATTTTGGGATTCTGACTTTTTCCATCCTCTGAGTATAATAAATCTCAAAAATGTTTTATTTTTTATTGCATTCAGACTTTAGACTAATAAATAACCCCCCAAGCATTAGTTTGTCTCTCTGATTTGAATAGGAATCATTTTTAAAGAACATAAGACAATGCAGAAGCACAGTAGACATTGACTATCTGAAAAAATAATGTTTACTCTATGAACTCATGTTTTAACATTTTTTTACACATAAAATTGTGTAAAAAAAAAAAAAAAAAGAAAAGCATGGGAGTAGGGATTTCAACATCTGTTTTTTAAGAAGAGAGCATGGGTTGAGTAGAATTGGGTCTTGGTAAACAGGGCAAGAAAATATAACACGCAGAACAAGTTTCAATATTTCTTTTTTAACAAACAAAATAATTTTGTATAAAGGAGTTTTAAACTTAGAGGTGCTCATTTATAAACTTAGCGCAGCACAGATTGGTTCGCACATTGAATATATTTCCCCTGCACATGGGTATATTTATAAAGCTGAATAAGAGTTCTGTATTTAATGTGCAAACAGATTTGCGAATTTTCTTTCGCACTGCGATTGTTCATAACAGCTTTTTAAATATGGCAAAGATAGCAAATTGTGAATATTTATGCATACACTTTTACACCATAAGTTTGGCGGCAGGGAAAATATTTGCAAAATAGCTTTAAAAATTGTGAATTTAAATTGCTGTTGATCCTATTGTAGTGCACAACAGCTTTGGAAACACCTGTCTCATTTGCGAGCCATTTGTGAAAATTTTTTGCAATGCGAATTCGCTGAAAATCGGATGGGCATAGCAGTGCAAAGTTTTAGTGTTCAGGAAAAAACATGGACAATACAACCATCTGGGAACAAATATCACAAAAATAAAAAAAAAATCAACAAACCTTATACTTGACCCCAGGTAAGTTCAATTCACACTGGGTGGTATCAGCAACAATGAAAAGTGACTGCCAAGCTTATGGCTTATTTGAGGTGTCTCCATCTGTATGGACTACTGTATTCTGGATGCCCTTGAAACTATATAAAGATGACAATCATATCGTCCATTATATCTGTTACTTTAGTATTAATTAGAGACCAAATTATATAGTCATGCCTAAGTCCAAAAATAGCTACTCTGGGAGATCATTACTTCTTTATTTCTACATCTTTTCTATCTCCTGATTTTGTTTCTCTTTATTATTGTTTGTTTTATCTTATTTAATTTCATCTAGTCCCAAGTCAAAATATTGCATTTGAGGTACAATGTCTTGTTAATATTTAATGCAAGCTTCCAGTTACTGGCATCACTTTGGGGTGAGCTGAGAAAACCTCTTCCTCTTACTAACATTCTTATCTTTTACTTTCTAAGCCTAAAGTTATAACATGTGTTTTTCTCATAGGAAATACTGTTATTTTTTGGCAGATGCTTATTCTGACCCTGTATCTGGCAGGAAGTCACTCATCTTTCAAGAAATTGCTGTTTAGATATTATTACAGTTATTCCAAGTTTTATTTAGAAGACCCTAGGCTTTTACAAACTGCATCAAAGCATAATCTTTGTTCAATGTAGTAAAGGTTGCTGCTCTAGCATCTGCTTTTAGTTTAAACATTCCGAACATTTCCTCTTGTGAAAGGAAAGTGTTTCTTTTCTAAGGGATACTAGTGAAATTCACTACTCATAGAAGGTAAAACTCTGCAATATGAGTTAGTGCAGAAAAGCCAAAACATTATTTGAAAGGTCTACAAAGTCACCAACAAGTTTGTGTTTTAAAGTCTTAATTCCTTTCATTCATTCTTGCATCTTTCCTATGCTTACTTCCAAGATAATTTATTTCCTTAGTTGCCTACAATTTATACCACTGTTTAGAATAGAAGTTCTAAAAAAAGATAAGGTTTAGAAAGATCAAGGGAAGGCTTGATAATCAGTTGCTATTTAATGATAGGCTTTTACTTAGGGTAAGCTGAATACATTTTTGCTGAGGTGCTTTCAATATAAGGGACATGCTTGAGACCAAAACATCCTTAAAACATGTAAATAAATATCTGAGCTGGTTGATGTTCATCTTGAATTATTACATGCAATCTATATATTGTGTTTTCAGGTTCAGATCTAATAAGATTATAGCAGGATACACCCCAAAAAATCGAATTGATCACAGGACGGCTTTCATGAAACATAAACTCAGTGTTTGATAGTGTTACCTGTCATCTGGTATGGTGCCTATGAATTGGAGAAAAGCTGATGTTATTCCAATATTTAAAAAGGGATTACGATCTCAGCCTGGCAATTTTAGGCCAGTAAGCTTGACATCTGTGGTAGGCAAATCATTTGAAGGCTTGTTAAGGGATCACATTCAAAAATTTGTCCTAATGAATGGCATTATGAGCAACAATCAGCATGGCTTTATGAAGGATAGGTCATGTCATTTGATTGCATTTTATGATGTGGTAAGTAAGATTCTGGACAGTGGGGGGGCAGTAGATGTGATCTATTTGGATTTTGCCAAAGCGTTTGATACTGTGCCCCACAAACGACTGCTTTCTAAACTAAGGTCTGTTGGGCTTAATGAAGGCGTTTGCACATGGATAGGACACTGGCTACAGGATCGGGTACAGAGGGTGGTTGTTAATGGGACATTCTCTACTTGGAGTAAGGTTCTTAGTGGGGTCCCCCAGGGCTCAGTATTGGGTCCACTTTTATTTAACTTGTTCATTAATGACTTAGGGGAGGGTGTTGTAAGTAATGTATCAGTGTTTGCAGATGACACAAGATTATCCAGCCCAATTAATTCCATCCAGGATGTGGCAGAGAAGGGCAACTAAACTGGTAAAAGGTATTGAAAATCTTAGCTATGAGGAAAGACTGGCCAAATTGGGGATGTTCACGCTGGAGAAGAGGCGCTTAAGGGGTGATATGATGACTATGTATAAATATATAAGGGGATCATATAATAATCTCTCTAATGCTTTATTTACCAGTAGGTCTTTCCAGCTGACACGAGGTAACCCATTCCGATTAGAAGAAAAGAGGTTCCGCCTAAATATTGGGAAGGGGTTTGATACAGTGAGAGCTGTGAAGATGTGGAATTGTCTCCCTGAATCAGTTGTACAGGCTGATACATTAGATAGCTTTAAGAAGGGGTTGGATAGCTTTTTAGCAAGTAAGGGAATACAGGGTTATGGGAAATAGCTCATAGTACAAGTTGATCCAGGGACTAGTCCGATTGCCATTTTGGAGTCAGGAAGGAATTTTTCCCCCTCTGAGGCAAATTGGAGAGGCTTCAGATGGGTTTTTTTTTTTTTGCCTTCCTCTGAATCAACTGGCAGGTAGTTAATAAAAAAAAAAAAAAAAAGGTTGCACTCGATGGACATGTGTCTTTTTTCAACCTTACTTACTATGTTACCTTTCCAACAACCCTTCTTGACTAAATTAAATGTGTGTTGAATATACAGTAGTTGGATTTATTTGTATAAATAGTATTGTTTTGCCTCCAATAAGGATTATATTATACAAGTGGAAAGGAGATCACTCCAGAAAGCAGGTTAACCTTTGGAATACACTGACAATTTGACTGGGAGGTTATTTAAAAAACAAATTAGAATGTCTAATATTCGATCGAATGTTTCCAAAAATTCAAATAGTATTCAATTCGTATTCTATTAATACACACAGGGGCAGATTGATCAAGGGTCGAATTTCGAAGTGATAAATACTTTGAAATCCGACCATAGAATGGCTTTACTTCGACTTCGAATATCGAAGTCGAAGTTTTTTTTCACTGAATTTTCACAGTTTTTCGGTCAAAGTAAAATTGTTCAATCGAACGATGAAATCCTTCTAAACAAACGATTCGAAGGATTTCATCCATCAATCAAACGATTTTTCTTCGACTTCAAAAAACTTAGAAAACTGCTCTAGAAGGTCCCCATAGGCTAACATAGCACTTCGGCAGGTTTAATTTGGCAAAGTATTGAAGGCAAAGTTTTTTTTAAAGAGACAGTACTTCGATTATCGAATGGTCGAATATTCAAACGATTTTACTTCTAATCAAATTTGAAGTCGTAGTATCCTATTCGATGGTAGAAGTATCCAAAAAATTACTTTGAATTTCGAAATTTTTTTACTTCGAAAATTCCCTCTAATTCACTTCGACGCTTGATAAATCTGCCCACAATCTCACATTCGAATTTACATTCGAATAGGGTATTAAATTTCGAAATGTGTGAATTTTGATACTCAAATTCAAATTTACTACTCGATCCTTGATAGATCTGCCCCAACATGTTTTGGGCCTAAACTGGTGCCTTTTCTCACTTTTTTGAGTGCTCTTCTTTCCACTTGTATTGGAAATATATTCAAGACAATCAGTACATTTTATAAAAGGATTGGTGCATTCAGTGTATGGACTGCTTTGGTAGTGTGCTGGGATATACAATACTTTTAAGGATTATATTATGTCTTAGTGGGGTCATGTGCAAGGTACTGTGTTGTAATTATATAGAAGAAAATAATTTTTAAAATATTTGAATTATTTGCTTATAATGGGGTTTATAGGAGGTTGCCTTCCTGTAATTCGGATAATTTCGGATAATTCGGATAATCTTTCTGGATAATGGTTATCCTGAAAATGGATTGCATACCTGTAAAAGGAATTCTGATGGACCTCAGGCAAAATATTCACATGACTGTAAGAAAGAACATTGAGTACTGGTGGTCAGAGTCCAAGTGTTTGTCAAAATAATTTTTAGTTATTTCTTTGAAACTAGGTATAGTGTACCTACAATGTGTAAAGCCCACACAAACTTTTACTGGAGGAAAAACTTTTTCTTGGGACATGGTGCTGTAAAAAATAGTTTTCCTATTGGAAGCATCAAAGGAGAATTAAAACCTAATTTAAGAAGTAGCTAGAAATGTTGTACATTATGTTTTGTGCTTCTGTACCAGCCCAAGGCAACCACAGCCATTTAGCAGTAAAGATCTGTGTCTCCAAAGATGCCCCAGTAGCTCCCCATCTTCTTTTCTGCTGATTCACTGCACATGCTCTGTGCTGCTGTCACTTATTGAGCTTAGGGACCCACTCACAATATACAGTACATATAGAATAGAAATGTCACGATAGGCTGCTTAGTAATTACTACAGATAATTATTAGTGATGGGCAAATTTGTCCCGTTTCACTTCGCCGAAAAATTTGAGAATTTACCACAAAATTTGCGAAATGCTGAAAAATTTGCAAAACACATTGAAGTAAATGGGCACCAAAATTTTGACGCCTGCAACAATTTTTATTCGTGCGACTATTCTGACGTGCGCCAATTTTTTTTTGATGCAGTGGATTTTTTGCTGACAAAACACAGAATTTATTTGCTGGTGGCGAAACGCGCAAATTTGCAGCAAATTCATGCCTGCCGAATTTATTCACCCATCACTAATAAGTATTACATGGCAGCTCAGAAACCAGTGCAATTAGCATCAGAATTTAATAATCAGCAAACCTGTAGCATCAGCTTATATTACAGGGGAAGCTCATTTTCTGCTGGATAATTAGTGACGAGCCCTAAGCTTAGCTTCTCAACAGCTGCTCAGAGCCCACTGAGCATGTGAGTGTCACAGACACTTTCCAAGATGGTGACCCCCTGTGACAAGTTTGAAGTCCTGGATCATTGCTGCTATTGACAAGCTAAAAACTTTAGGCTGGTGCAGTAAGTTCACTATATAAAATATGTAAATTTTTAGCCACATTCATTTTTAGGGTTTAGTTCTCCTTTAAGATATTTTTCCATGTTGACATCCTATGACTCCTATAAAAAAAATATATTTTATGCCTGTTTACCGTTGAATTACCTCTGTTACAGACAACACAAATTGGTCAGCTTTGCCACTAATTTAAAAGATCCTCTGCATTTTATTCAATTTAAGAACATTTTAATGGCTTTCTATTTGGCCTCTGTGTTTAATTCAGATAAAACTTTGCCATTAGTTAAAGCTTGGTTTTTCTGTAGTTCCTTTTAATACATTTCTTTCTATGAAACCCCTGCTGATTGAGGTGTGTATGATGTGCACATTATATTTAATGTTGTTTTTCAGCTGTTTTAGGGATGCTTATTATTTTTATAATATTTATGTGATCTCTGCCCCTTCTTATTATCTCTACCAGGCCCGTTCAGTCATTAGTTACCCACAAATAAACACTAATCATAGGATGTTCCTTTTTTAATGCAATTTCCAGTTATAAGTCCTGCTACTCTTGCCATCAATGCTGTTCTATGGTAATTGGTGTCCAGGGTGAACTGGAACATTCCCGTAAAATTTGTTGTCATTGAAAATATTCTGGAAGATGCCTGGGATAGATAAGGGGTGTGGGATACGATAAACATGGACAGTAGAGGTCATGTGGACCCAGATAAGGTTTCCTTGGTGGGTCTCAAACTGGTTTGGTTGTCTTTCCAACAACAATGGACATATATAGTCATGATAATTTATATATATATCAGTGGTTATTGATTCAAGAAGCAATCCATTTGCCCTTTTCGGGGTGAGGAATTAATCTTCTTACCCTCTGGGAGGTTTAAATTGGAGCTTGTGTCTATATCAGCTTGTAGAGCATTTTGGACAGGGCAAACTTGATGTATTTTTGTCTTTTTCCAAATCAATTGACCATGTTTGATGCAGATTATTGACTATTTTCATAAAAAATATGTATTTAATAGCAAAAAGCAAAACTAAAGACAAGAACTCAATTAAGCAAAACCCAAGAGGTCCAAAAAGACAAACACACTTTACTGGGAGTTTGTAACATGGTTTAAGCAAATCAAGTACCAGAATGAGAATTCAAGGAATAGAGTTTTGGATCAAGGTATAGATTAGAAAACAGGAACAATGAAAAGGTTTTGGAAGTGTCTGAATTAAAATGTTACTTTTTGGAAGCAGGATAGTTCTAGTTGGCACAGTTTGTTATATGTACAGTAGGCAACAAACCAATTCTATTGTGTGTATACTGGGTACAAATGGAGAATAATATTATTTATTTCTGTGCTCTTTCTTGGAAATGGCAAAAGCGTACATGTGTAGTAGGTATGGGACCTGTTATCCAAAATGCTCAGGACCTGGGATTTTCCGGATAATAGATCTTTTTGTAGTTTGGATCTTCATACCTTAAGTCTACTAAAAGATCACGTCAACATTAAATCAACCCAATAGGCTGGTTTTGCTTCCAATAATGATTAATTATATCTTAGTTGGGATCAAGAACAAGCTACTGTTTTATTATTACAGAAAAATGGAAATCATTTTTATTTTATTTGGATAAAATGGAGTCTATGGGAGACAGCCTTACCATACTTTGGAGTTTTCTGGATAACAGGTTTCCAGATAACGGATCACATACCTGTGCTCAATTTTTGGTGGAAGCTTTTGATAGAAGATAAAAAGAAAAAGCCTTTATATGTTTAAAGCCCTTCTTTAAATGCCTTCTGCTAAAACCCATCAGCATTTACTTTTTATTTGTTCTTATAAACTTGGTTTCGAATGTTTAATACATGGGTTAAGAGCTGATTATTTTTACATGTGATTAAATGCCTCGTTGTTATTCATTGCATATAGTGGTGAAGCAATCACATACAATCACCTGACAGATTCAGGGACAGCTTGCCAAATTTCATCCATCTCAATGGGACTGCAGTACTTAGACAAATGCCTTCTGCTTCAATAAAGAGGAGCAAACTAAGAACTCTAGGCATGCAGACATGTTATTAATATAGTTAACATCATAAAAGAGAATGTTAGCCTTCCAGTTTCCTTATTACACAATTTTAATCTGACACTTCTATATTTGTTTATTTATTTTTGCAACCTACAGAAATAACCTCATAATTGCTAGATTATTAAAATGCAAACCTCTGTTTCGTATATATTTGTTGGTAGGATTGTGAAAACTTGCGGGAATCATCTTACTTTACATTGGGTTCATGGGGTTGGCTGGAAACCTCAGTGTCTATGTGCTAGGCTAGGCTCTACTAGGCTGGGTGTTCATTCCACAAAAAAAGGGGTGATGGGCACCTCTAGTGTAGACACCTAAAGCCAGCAACTACTTTAAGGGGTATATTTATCAAGGGTCGAATTTAGAATTGAAAAAACGTCAAAATTCGAATTCAAAAAGACCAACCGAAATGAAGTCAAAGTTTTTTTGGTCGAATAGGTCTGTTTTTGATCGAATAGGTCCGTATTCGGCCGAATTCGAAACAAAGGAATAGCGCATTTGATCGAATTTGATTCAAAGTTTCCCCCCCCCCAAAAAATTACATTTTTCAAACTCCACCAATTGACACCAAATGGGTTCTAGGAGGTCCCCCATTGGCGAAAACAGCAATTCGGCAGGTATTAGAATGGTCAAAGTTGAATTTTTAAAGAGACAGTACATGATAAATTTCAATATTCGAATTTACGGATTTTTTTCAAATTCAAATTGAATTTGGACTATTCCCTAGTTGAAGTACACAAAAAATAGCTTGAAATTCGAATTTTTTTATTTGAAAATTCACCTCGACCTTTCATAAATCTGCATGAATCTAATGAATCTAGATCAGTGTTCCCCAACCAGTGGGCTGTTGCTCACCAACCCCTTGGATGTTGCTCCCAGTGGCCCCAAAGCAGGTGCTTATTTTTGAATGCCTGGCTTGGAGGCAAGTTTTAGTTGTATCAAAACCAGCCAAACAGAGCCTCCTGTTGGCTGCCAGTCCACATAGGGGCTACCGAAAAGCTAATCACAGCCCTCATTTGGCACTCATGGAACATTTTTCATCCTTGTGTGCTCCCCAACTCTTTTTACATTTCAATGTGGCTCATGGGTAAAAAAAAAGTTGGGGGACCCCCTAGTTTAGAAATTTCATAGTAAGCACTATTGTAATGTCATCCTTCCCTTTCAATTATTTTGGTTCAGTTTTTACAGATATTTTTCACCATAGGGGTATGTCCAGCACCTTGGTTATCATACCCTTTCTACTTTTAGATTACAAGCTCTTTTGGCTGGTCCCTCTTGACCTGTTGTATTAGTTATCAGGCATATTTTTGTATGTTATCTCTATGTTTAATATATGCACCCAATATGAATCCACAGTCTGTAGTTGGTTGATTCACATAAAAGCCCTGTGTAACGTAGCTTAAGGCTTCTCAATCACCAGCAATATATAATTACAATAGTTCCACACACATATGCATGTATATATATATATATATATATATATATATATATATATATATATATATCTTAAGCCCTATACTATAACTATATGCACACATATGGCCGCAGGCTTAAAAGGAGACCATGGGTAATTACACAGATTGAAACAGCATTTGTGGATCCATCCTACTAGTAAGATGTCCTTCACTGCCTCCAATGATGGCATGCTTTAATGTAGAATTAATTGTTCTTGCCTCTGCATTTTCAGCCTCTAACCACAATCAGATCCCATGTCTCACAAGAAGCTGAATTAATTTGTCCCTGCTTCATCATTGTCAGTCTAGTGTCCTACTGAAATCTGAGTCTGTACACTGGCCGCTGATAGGATCTACACATACTTTTTATGGCTCCCCCTTCTTGAAATGTACTGTCCAGTCGATGAGCCTTTAGTATTTTTATGGATAACGTGAAAAATGAAACGAAGCATCATTTGGTCCCTCAGACAGTGAGTTAAGAGAGATTGTTAAATGGTAACATAAAAACAAAACAGTGAATGATGTGTAGCAACTGCAGGAAGTCCATGTCATCTCCACCAAATATTTTACCGGTAATGGAAAATAGGCACAACTGGGAGAATATAAATACAGCTGAGATTTCAGATTACATTTTATTTATTTTTTTACAATGATACTTTTTTCATTTTCAAAAGAATATACGCTTTGTGAATGAAGGCTAAACCCTGCAGGAGATAATTATCTACTGGTAGATAATAAAAGAGGGCTTAATAGGAGGATACAAGATGCTTAGGCAATGACTGTGTACATGTACAGGTTTGGGATCTGTTTTATGGAAACCTGTTATCCAGAAAGCTCTGAATTACTGAAAGGCCGCCTCCCGTTGACTCCATTTTATCCAAATACTCCACGTTTTTAAAAATGATTTCCCTTTTCTCTATAATAAATGCAGTAGCTTGTACTTGATCCTTAATAAGATACAGGTATAGGATCTGTTATCCGGAAACCCGCTATCCAGAAAGCTCTGAATTACAGAATGGCTGTCTCCAATTGACTCCATTTTATCCAGAAAATCCACATTTTTAAAAAAGATTTCCTTTTTCTGTATACTAATAAAATGGTACCTTGTACATGACCCAAGCTCTGATATTAATCCTCATTGGAAGCAAAACCAGCCTATTGGGTTTATTTAATGTTTACATGATTTTTTAGTAGACAATGTATGAAGATCCAAATTATGGAAAGATCCTTTATCTGGAAAGCTTTAGGTCCCTAGCATTCTGGATAACAGGTCCCATTCATGTACAACACTGGGCAACCCCAAGGGTAAAATAACAGTTCTGGGAATAGATGGAAAGTCACAGTAAAGAGATTTACATGGGTTACATATTGCACAAATAATGTAACAACAGGTGACTGTATAGTGTAAGAGGAGGATCAGAAGAACCATATGTGAACAACCAATAATGTACCTTAGTAATCAATTTCCAGTTGAAGGGTTAGCACTTACGCACAAGGAGCCCTTCAAAATGCAAGAATGCAGAAGTGTTTACTAAAGGAAAGACTTGCATATATCAGGAATGCCCTACAGTCTTCAAGATGTTGTTGATCTGCAAATCTCAACAATGATAATACAAAAAAAACCTTATAAGGAAATAAAGAAGCCCAGTTAAATGAAAGGACATTTCTAAAACATTAGGGTTACTGTTTTGCATCTCTTGAAGGTTTAGAGTTAACAATTTTGGAAATATATTCAAGGGCAATTACCTATCCGTTGTTGTGCCACAGTTCAATAAAGGAACAGTACCATCAAAAAAGTTTTTAAAAGGAATATCAATATAATGTAATGTTTCCCTAAACTGGTAAAATTGATGTATTTGCTACAGAAACACAAAAATAGTTTTTTTTTTATAAACAAGCTGCTGTATAACCATACGGGCAGCCATTCAAGCACAGGATACACAGTAGATAACAGATAAGTACGACTATAGTTTATATAAACAAGCTGTTGTGTAGTCATAGGGACAGCCATTCAAGCACAGGATACATAGTAGATAACAGATAAGTACTACTATAGTTTATATAAACAAGCTGCTGTGTAGCCATGGGGGCAGCCATTCAAGCACAGGATACACAGTAGATAACAGATAAGTACTACTATAGTTTATATTAACAAGCTGCTGTGTAGCCATGGGGGCAGCCATTCAAGCACAGGATACACAGTAGATAACAGATAAGTACTACTATAGTTTATATAAACAAGCTGCTGTGTAGCCATGGGGGCAGCCATTCAAGCACAGGGTATACAGTAGATAACAGATAAGTTCCGAGCTATCACATTGTATACTACAGAGCGTATCTGTTATCTTCTGTGTATCCTGTGCCTTTTCTACTTTTGCAGCCCTGAATAGCTGCCCCCATGGCTACACAGCAGCTTGTTTCATGTGTCATGCAGAATGCATTATTAAATAAAAGGGCTATTGATCATGTAATCTCGCCCCCCCCCCCAGCAAATCCACAGCAGAAACACAAATTACTGATGGGCGAATCTGTGCAGTTTCGCTTTGCCAATTAATTTGCAAATTTACTGCGAAACAGCGAAAAATTTGCAAAACATATTGTAGTCAAAGGGCGTCAAAATAATTGTGACGTGCGTCAATTTTTATACGTGCGACTATTTGGTCTAAATGCGTTAAAGTCAATGGGCGTCCAAACAATTTGGACGCCCAACAATTATTTTTTGAAACGGCAGATTTTTCACCGCAGTTTTGCAAATTAATTTGCTTGCCGCAAAATGCGGAAAATTAGTGTCTGGAGAATGTATTCTCCTATTACTAACACAAATGAAAAGTGCAATTGATTACTATAATATAATGGGTTGTAATGGGCTGTGTAATACTGACACAAACCAGGTCTCTCCTTAAAGCGCATGTAAAGGCAAAAAAATAAAATCCCATTTTTACTTTAATGAAAAAGAAACCTATCTCCAATATACTTTAATTAAAAAATGTGTACCGTTTTTATAAGAAACCTGACTGTATGCAGTGAAATTCTCCCTTCATTTACTGCTGTGGATAGGAATTGTCAGATGGTCCCTAACTGCTGAGCAGGGAAACAATCATACTTATGAACAGCAGGGGGAGCCCCCGCCTTACTTCCCAGCCATGCAGAACTCAAGCAGCTTTGTTTATGACAATCCCTAAGCAGCCCAGACCACACTGAGCATGTGCACAGTCTTAGTCTTGCAAAGATGTATAACAAAGTGACAAGATGGTGACCCCCTGTAGCCAATTTTGAAAGCATAAATTATTTGTTTGATTAGGCTTGTGGTGCAGTAAGTTCATGTTTATATTTAGTATACAAAATAAAGCATTTCTAGCCTTATTCTATTTTAGACTTTACATGCTGAAGCTTCATAGAGCAGCTGGCCAGGGCTTGTCACCCGAGACCTACAGTGAATTTGTCCCTGGCAGGTGTCAGATCTTGCGACCCCACCCAACCCACAGTTACTCCCCCTGAACTGAGCAGCAGTGGTTATTTGTAAAATACAGTTGCTGTCTGCTACATTGTTTCAGGAGTCAGAACCAGCAGTGCAGAGTAATAAAACAGCCAGACTGCTTTCAGTAGCAATTTTATTTACAAGATTGAATACCACCGAGCGTGTTGATTGAATGTACATTGGAAAGTTGCTGAGAATCACAGTTTACTTCACTAGGCAAGAACCAGGTCTCTCCTTAAATGCTAACACTTCAAAGAGCAGGTGCCCAGAGCTTGTCATGTGAGACCCACAGTGGATTTGTTTCTGGCAAGTGTCAGCAAGTGTCTTGTGATCTCACCCAACCCTCAAGCAGCTGTTCTCCCTGAACTGAGCAGCAATGGTTATTTGTAAAATCCAGCTGCTGTCTGCTACATTGTTTCAGGAGTCAGAACCAGCAGTGCAGAGTATATAAACAGCCAGACTGCTTTCAGAAGCAATTACATTATTAAATTTAAAACCACCGGGTATGTTGAGTGAATGTACATTGGAAAGTTGCTGAGAATCACATTTTATTTCAGTAGGCAATAACCAGGTATTACCTTAAATGCTGACGCTTAAAAGCGCAGGTGCCCAGGGCTTGTCACCCGAGACCTACAGCGAATTTGTCCCTGGCAGGTGTCAGATCTTGTGATCTCACCCAACCAACAGTTATTCCCCCTGAACTGAGCAGCAGTGGTTATTTGTAACATCCAGCTGCTGTCTACTACATTGTTTCAGGAGTCAGAACCAGCAGTGCAGGGAATATAAACAACCAGACTGCTTTCAATAGCAATTAAAATTACAAACGGAAAACCACCAGGTATGTTAACTTGAATGTACATTGGAAAGTTGCTTATGGTCACTTTTCACTGGGCAAGAACTATTAAAAAAGAAAAAGAACCTTAAATGCTGGCGCTTGAAAGAGCAGATGCCCAGAGCTTGTCACCCGAGACCTACAGTAGATTTGTCTCTGGCAGGTGTCAGCTCTTGTGATCTCACCCAACCCTCAAGCGGCTGTTCCCCCTGAACTGAGCAGAAATGATTATTTGTAAAATCAAGTTGCTGTTTGCTACATTGTTTCAGGAGTCAGAACCAGCAGTGCAGGAAATATAAAAAGTCAGACTGCTTTCAATAGCAATTACAATTACAAACAGAAAACCACCAGGTATGTTAATTGAATTTATATTGGAAAATTATTTATGGTCCCTTTTTATTCACTAGGCAAGAACCATTAAGAAAGAACCTTAAATGCTGACGCTTGAAAGAGCAGGTGACCAGGGCTGGTCATCTGAGACCTACAGTGAATTTGTCCCTGGCAGGTGTCAGCTCTTGTGATCTCACCCAACCCTCAAACGGCTGTTCCCAGTGAACTGAACAGTAAGGGTTATTTGTAAAATCAAGTTGCTGTCTGCTACATTGTTTCGGGAGTCAGAACCAGCAGTGCAGCGCATAGAAACAGCCAGACTGCTTTCAGTAGCAATTATATTAACAAGATTGAATATCACAGAGCGTGTTGATTGAATGTACATTGGAAAGTTGCTGAGAATCACATCTTACTTCACTAGGCAAGAACCAGGTCTCTCCTTAAATGCTAAAGCTTCAAAGAGCAGGTGCCCAGAGCTTGTCATGTGAGACGTACAGTGGATTTGTCTCTGGCAAGTGTCAGCTCTTGTGATCACAGCCAACCCTCAAGCAGCTGTTCCCCCTGAACGAGGGTTGTCCCCTGGCTGTTATTTTACTGTCCTGGCCAGTAAAAATGATGGTTGATCCCAATGTTATTAATAGGGAAAAAGTTAAATATATAGGAAGGCCAGCAAGTCCCCCTGTTGCTTTTCAGAATTAGGACCCAGCATCTCTGCACGCTCGCTCCCGGCATCAAGCCACGCCCATAAGGCTGTTCCAGCTGGAGAAGCTGTCAGGCTCCAGACTATGGCACTATAGAACCATTCACTCTGAGCTGTGACCGCGCACCAACAACAGCAACAACTCACAGTGACTGGCCAAGGAAGGGAAAAAAAGGGGGGATAAGGCTCTTGGAGGATAATATGAAAGCGATCTGCAGAGGGGACAGTCGAGAGTCAGGCAGGACAGCAGCGCTCTGCAGCAAGGGATGTACTAAATGTGCACTTGTGGACTCCTTGTGCCTGGGGAACATGCCAATTCCAAGTGGATGTACATTGTCTTACCTGCTTTTTCTATTGATGCTGACATGTGTGAAAGGTAAGATGCAGCTCACATCCATAGGCTCCCACTCCATATCCCCCCCTTTCCCAACCCCCAAAAAATGGCATTTTTATTTTTCAATTTTTTTCCTCCTGCAAGTTCCCAGGCAGGCTCCCTTGGAATAAATGTGTGCAGTGCTACAGAAGGACGCGAATAAAGGTGCTGAAGACGTTGGAGACGCATTTCTTTGCTTGCCAGCCTTGCTGTTCAATGCAGTGATTGAGCTGGGGGCTCCATAAATATTCTTGCAGTAGGCTCAAGCGGAGATGCGAGTGGCTTCATACAGGGGGTACTGGAGGGAGCTAGGGGTGCATAGAATGGGGGGATTTTAATGGGGGGTGCAGAATGGTTTTGCTGGTGACCCAGCTCCCTGATGCAGCTACAGTGGGTGCTCCTTGCTAAGCCCCTGCCATGCTAAAGTTACCCAAGGTCTGTGTTTGAATTGGAAGGCTGTGCTGGGTGCAGACTCCCATCCTAGGGTGTGTTAGGCTGATATAAATATGTCATTTATGATTTCTATAAAAAAGGAGGGTATAAAGAATTTTTTCTCTGCAGAGGGAAAATCTTGCATAAAGATGTGGAGGTGGGCTGAGAGCAAAGTGTGATTGTGGATACAGGTGCCTGCAAGTATCGTGCCCACGTCATGATATTCATACATGCAAAGGCAGTTTGAAACCATCAAGATGATCCCTGTTCTCTGAATCCTTAAAAAAAAAAAAAAAAAGCCACTTCCTTCAGTCCCCTGGATGCATTGAGCAGCTGCCAATTGAGCAGTATGTAGAAAACGTAGCCTTGCTCGTATAATCCTGCTTTGCATATATATGTAACTATGATTCCTGGCACATATCATTGCCACTAGACGTTTATTGATCTCACTGTAATGAATGCAGCCCGGCCTCGTACATCGCCCGGCTCTGTTGCATATTCTGTATGCAGAAGGCGGAAATAAAGCCACCCCAACTTAATGCTATTTGTATTAGGGGGAAGCTTTCGAAACTGCTATGTGGCTCTCTGCCTTTCTGAAACAGTTTATTGTACAGGCTGCCCGCAGCTGCTTCTCCCCACCTCATAGAAAGCAGCCAATTTGCATTCAGTGGGACTGGAAAATCTGTGTTTGGAGGGTTCTGGGGTGTTACTTTATTCCGTGCTATCTTGACATTATATCTGACAAAGGGGGACCATGCCTAGAATTTTAATTTGGACCCTAATTGCAATTTCATGGAGGTTGTCTGTTAAACCATGATTCCCATTTGTATAATCTCCTCAATGTATCTTATAATAACATCCCTACATCTGCCCCATTGTTACCTGCAATATTTATGGAC
This sequence comes from Xenopus laevis, assembly GCF_017654675.1. Classification (NCBI taxonomy): domain Eukaryota; kingdom Metazoa; phylum Chordata; class Amphibia; order Anura; family Pipidae; genus Xenopus; species Xenopus laevis. The sequence goes on along the minus strand of NC_054382.1, from coordinate 121,693,148 downwards.
ATTGTAGGCAAAAGACAATGGGCAATTGATCTGGAGATTGGTAGAGGCTTGAGCCTCCGTTGTACAGTAGCCCCAATCTCTTATTCAGATGGAATATTGATGACTGTCTTGGCTCAGAGGTAAATAGGAAATTGGTTGGGGGAAAAAAATCCTATTACTTTTTTTTGTTTTTTTCTCCGGTTGTAAAGAATTTTCTTTTAATGGTTGATTATACTGCTGCTCTGTGATTTGGAAACGCATGGAGGCAGTATCATTCAAAACAGAGGGGAGGCAAGAAGAGATGGATGTCAAATGGAAAGGGGGAATAAAATGCATATCCTGGGCTTAGAGTGAGTTTTTGATTATACCTGTTGATTAAAACATAGAGGGATAATAGATGTCTTAATGTGATGGCAGGGTAAGAAGCTAATGAGTTTGGCTCCTATGGAACAAGTGGGGGGTTGGCTTTTATAAAGAGCACATTTGCTTTATTCGTAATACAGATCAAAGGGATTCTTATATTCTGCAGCTTCACAGTGGATTAGATCTCATTTCCTATTCACAGTACAACACAGGAGCCTCTGTGGAGCTGTCCGGGTGCTGAAATGGGTCCTGCTCACACCTTTCCTTCTGTAGGGGTGGGGTGGTCGTCGGCGTGAGAGGAACAAACGGGGAGGGCGGAAAAGCAAATTTGGGAGATTAAGGAGCAGAAACAGGTGGAGAGGAGGGGTCTGAGGAATGTAGTGTAAACTAAACATGGAAATGAGCTCGCTGTGGGTAACAGTATGTGAAGTGAGCCATATAGCTGCCAACATGATAAATGGCAATAAAGGCACTTACCATCATAATTGCAGGGGAAATAGAAAATAAATGGAAAGTGATGAAAGATTCTTAAACAGACACATGTATATCCCTCCAGAGCTATGAACATCAATACCCATAGCAGAATACAGTGTTCATAGTCAAATAAATGTTTTGTTTTTTTAAATTGATGATGTTTATTTTTTTCCCAGAATGCTTCTTGCTGGTTTGCATATGAAATGGGCGGAGCTTTGTTTGTCTCCTCATTAGAAATGTGCTGATACTGTGTCCAGTCACTCATCCTATATTGCGAATTGTGCATGAGATGTGTATCCCATCCTCTGGAACTTATACCTTCTGCTAGATAATGTCGGGCTTTCCCACTTTATTAATTGAATCCTCTGACACTTCACAGCAGCAGCAGCAGCAGCAGCAGCAGCAGGCATGTGGATTTTCAGTGACTTGCTGGCTTGTATTAAGGACACTGTCAGAATATATGTTTTTGCCTTGACTGCTCTGATTAATTAAGTGCAACTGTCAGTTTCATCTTGTATATATATATATAGATATGTATACACATATATATATGCATCCTGGATCATGAATTATCCCCTTGCTATGGAAAAGAAATTAAATGGGGAAGGTGTATCAAGTAAATGGAACGGCTTACCTCCTGCAAAATAAAATAATATAATCATGATTATAAATTGCAGATGAACATGGAATGCAACACACGCTGCTCAGGATTCAGAGCAGAAAAACAGAAGCGATTGGTAAAATGACATCTATTTTCCCATAGGGGGCCCACAATCAGAAAGCATTATCTGTCTTCTGCATTCATTGTAAATCTCCCCATTTGTTCAACTCCAAGTCAAGACCACAGTTGAAAACTTCTAACGAGGCTCTGGAAAAAGAAAAAAAGAAATAATAATAGCATTCTTACAGTAGGCTCATTTGCAATAGATATTCTGCAGGTTATTGCAATATTAACTATTAAGCTTCCAGTTGTATAGAGTAACCCACTTCTGACCCATTAATGGGTAGGGTTAATAACTGCATATGGTAGGCGTTGGACAGAGTCCAGTATAGACATTTCTCAGTGCTCTGCTTTTAGAAAGCCTCCGTACAAAATGTTTCAACATTATGCAAGGTGATGGATTGAAGTGCTACAATCTTGTTATATGCTTGTCTATGTGGCAGTCTGTTAGACACCCTTTAGATCTAAATCTTGTATGAAAAGCACTGTAATGTCTAAATCTTATAAAATAACCCAAAAAAATGATCTGTATCTCTGCCCCCCATCTCTGCCTTCTATCTGTGTTCTATCACTGTCTCTTGCTCTGTTATCTCCTTCTCTGTCCGCTTGTTTCTCTCTCACACATTTCCCCACCCTCCAGTCCCCACTCTCATTCTGCCTTCCCCATAATCTTTCTACTGGAGGAGGTGGGGGAGCACTGAAAATTGTGAAGGCATGTTGAATAAATAACTTGAAAAAGACAATTAAAATATATCATATGACCTTTTCAATCTGACATGTAAAAATAATGGTAACGACAAAGTAACTAATGTAGATTTAAAGAATTCTCTGGAGAAAAAGACATGGCTTAACAGCAAGGCAATGATGGGAAGAGTTGATCCAGGAATCCTGTCTTTCCAGAATATATTATTATTATTTTGGCAAAATGATATTTAGGAGTTGCCTTTGCCGCAAACTAGAATACTTTCATTTAGCAAAGGGAAACTATACCTTTGTAGATTATTAGTTTACTTTTTTTTTTTTAAAGTGCAAATTTAAGGCTTGTTAAGACCTAGATTGCGGCTTGTTAAGATCTTTTCTTTCTCTGAACCTTAGCCTACTGATAAATAAGTTTTCATTTCCATTTAATGAACAATTCAATGGTCAGCTCAAGGGTATGTATGCCTTTCAACATGAGTAATTCCTTGATCTGCTCAAAGAATAAATGGATCAAACCTCTAAATTGCGTGCCATACACTATTACAGATGTAATCTAGGCACTTTCTAGGGTTGCCCTTTCTTCAGTTATGCTAGTGTGTGCACAATTTATTCCCTATGGCTCTGCAAAACAGTAAAGTACAGTATGCCTTTAAACAAGAAGCATATTTTTTCTATAGGATATAGAATCTCTTAGGTGGTACTCAGCTCAAGAAGATTGTTGTATTATGTCAACATTAAAAAGGTTTGTTTATATTATGCCCTAGATACGTTTTATTTAGAGGTGGCACTTCGCATGGTTAAAACAATGGATATTCAATACTTTTTGCCTAACTAATTTAGGAGCCTGGTTTATTGGTTTATTGTATACAGGAATGTGGTCTAGCATGTCTATGTGAATAGGGCCTGAATGTTTGGGCGGCATCTACACTAAGTCAGGTCCTACAAATGACGTAAGCTTGTTACCAATGGTAAGCTCTTTGACCATTTTAACTGTACACACAATGAGCCAGATAGAGCTATAAAGGCTCATATTCTGTATTTAAAGGGCATGTAAAGGCATACAAATAAAATCCCATTTTTACTTTCTTTAATGAAAAAGAAACCTATCTCCAATATACTTTAATTAAAAAATGTGTACCGTTTTTATAAGAAACCTGACTGTATGCAGTGAAATTCTCCCTTCATTTACTGCTGTGGATAGGAATTGTCAGATGGTCCCTAACTGCTGAGCAGGGAAACAATCATACTTATGAACAGCAGGGGGAGCCCCCGCCTTACTTCCCAGCCATGCAGAACTCAAGCAGCTTTGTTTATGATGACCCCTAAGCAGCCCAGACCACACTGAGCATGTGCACAGTCTTAGTCTTGCAAAGATGTTTAACAAAGTTACAAGATGGTGACCCCCTGTAGCCAACTTTGAAAGCATAAATTATTTGTTTGATTAGGCTAATGGTGCAGTAAGATCATGTTTATATTTAGTATACAAAATACAGCATTTTTAGCCTTATTCTATTTTAACATAGAACAACTTGATCAATCAGTGGAGCCAGTTAATATACTGGACCATGATCCCATCAATGCAATTTATACAATATGTGGTGAAGTAATTGTACTGGCTCCACCACCAGTCATTGGCAACATTTTCACTTGGAATAGGTTCATAAAAGATTTTGATCAATAGCTGTCTTATTTCGAGTCAAGCGTTGTATTTGATTTGACATTAAATTAAGTTTTAAAGCCACAAGTCAAGTTACTGTAAGTAAAACAAGTATAATGATGAGTACCAGTAATGAGAAACATATTACTGAGATAAGTATTGGATTTTCCAGTCAAATCCCCCCTCCCGTGTATTTAGTGGATATTACATTGGGAAGGGGAAGCTGTTTTTTACATAGTGTACACAAGACACATGCTCTCATGGTATGTTGACCTATCTGTTGTAGTACATGATGGAATTTTGAGACCTTGTTGTTCTACGCTGCTAAAACAGTGCTTGGGTTGTGAGATAATATATAGAACTTCCCACTCATTATGTAGGGACAGGAATAAACAGGAACAGTATCCAGTTGAATGACTATTATATGTCTATAGATTACAAATCAATATAAATAAATTAGAGTTATGGGTGTTAACTTACAATGACCCACAATGTTTCTGATCTTTCCAAGAAAATAATATCACATATCGATGTAGGCTATAAATCAACTTCTATCGTTTTTCAATGGAATTGTTACATTGTTATGCAGTTGTAAATAATAAGGCATAATAAATCTTAAATTCTTTTCCTTTTCTTGTGTTGTCTACAAGTATTCCAGTTGAATATTTGGTGTTTTCTGCCTTCGATTCAACACTGAAAGGGAAAAAAGGGTGCTAATCAGAAGGAACCACCCATATCACTTGAGGTTTACAGTTTTCACTGCAGAATAATTTTGTTTTTTAAGTCAGGCTTATAAGTTTATCAACGTTCATAAATTTTATGAATCACCAATATCCACCTCTCACGTGTCTTGGTGTAAGTAAAGAGGCAAGATATCAGGTTTTAATTCCCCTCCGCCTCCCTCACATACTTTTTCTATATAAACAAACAGTAGTTTATATTTACCCTATTTTCACCAAAACAGCCACTTTGGCTGAACTCTTGTTTCTTATATACTTTGAACATTTCTTTTATTGCTGCTCATTATAAATTCTATTACAATCCTCAGAATTGATTTAAAAAATACGCACAAGCTCATCTGTATCCACCTACGCGTTTCGTACCAAAAGGTACTTAATCAAGCCCAAACTCGTAGGGCATAGCACTCAAGGAAGGTAGGCACGTCCAAGAACTAGGGAAAATTTGAATCTGCCTGTACAGACCATTTATAAATATATAAGAAAGCTGAATGCAAGAATTGCCAAGACAGGAATTGATTGGTTGACATAGACCAAGGAACGTAAGATGAATTTGTGAAGTGTTGAAAGAAATCCTTTAACTAATGGCTTAAACTGTAGCTCAGTGGAACATTAGATATTGGAACTTATCTAAATGTAGACAAACCCTTTCACAATGTGCATCCTTGATTTCATTTTGATGTTGAATATATAGGTAAGATATTGCTTAAATGACGGATAGCAGGTCAATGCATGTAAAATACTCAGAAGAAGGACGACAGATCATATAAAGATCTATAAATAGTGACATGCACTTTAACATCCACATTAATTAACTTTTTCCTTTTTTCATTATGCAATAAAGATTAGTGGATTGCTATTATATGAAATAAAAATTTAATGATTCTGGTAGGTGAAAAGAATTCCAATGCTGGTGAAGCAACTTACAATTTTACAAATCCCACAGAAATGAGTTATGCCATTGCTTCCTGAAAAGACAGAATTCTCTTTACAGAGTAACCACAGGACATCCTGTGTGAATTTGTCACCCTTTGCATGTTGCTCCTATTTAGCATTAATATATGAGCCCATAATGCCCAAAGACCAAGGTACCGCTAGCTCTATAAACTTGCATATAATCGAGCCAATTGCCAGGTCCCTAAGCAACCACAAAATTTAACCTACCTAAATGATTTATAATATAAGTATGGAAAGACTGTTTCCCATAGACTCCACTATAATCAAAATAAACCAATTTTTTTTTTTCAAATGATTTCCTTTTTCTCTGTAATAATAAAACAGTACCTTGTACTTGATCCCAACTAAGATACAATTAATCCGTATTCGAAGCAAAACCAGCCTATTTGGTTTATGTAATGTTTTCTAGTAGACTTAGGGGCATACGGTATTTATTATGCTGAGTAAAACTAAATTTTCTAAAAAAAATGGTGTTAAAAGCTGTGTAAAATAAATGTATGAATGTGTGTGTAATTACAAAAGTAGTTATCACCAGTTATGAGAATGTTGTAATGTTGCTCTGAATGCCAGTGCAATAAAATGAAAAGGGCAAAAGTAGTTCAGTCTGGCTTGCAAAACCAACTCAAGAAGTGTTTTCATAGTTTTTTGTCAACGTTTTTATTATTTAGAAACATTAACAGCTCAATGAAGAATGAACAATTAGGAAAACAAGCATTTAAAAAGTTTCATTGCAAACACCCAAAGACTTACCTATAAAAATGGTTCACAAGTTACAGCTAGCAAACAAGCAAAGCACTTAAAAATAACACTCAAACACTACACATTACAGGTCACACAATAAGTAAAAGGGTACCAAATTAACATTTAGGGGCTAGTTCACTAAGGGTCGATTATCGAGGGTTAATTAACCCTCGATATTCGACTAGGAATTAAAATCCTTCGACTTCGAATATCGAAGTCGAAGGATTTAGCGCAGATAGTTTGATCGAACGATCTATGGATTATTTCTTCGTTTGAACGATAAAATCCTTCGAATCAAATATCCTTCGATCAAAAAAAGTTAGGCAAGCCTATGGGGACCTTCCCCATAGGCTAACATTGACTTCGGTAGCTTTTAGATGGCGAACAAGGGTGTCCAAGTTTTTTTTAAAGAGACAGTGCTTCGATTATCGAATGGTCGAATAGTCGAACGATTTTTACTACGAATCCTTCAATTCAAAGTCATAGTCGAAGGTCGAAGTAGCCACTTCGATGGTCGAAGTAGCCCAAAAAAAAACTTCGACATTTTTTACTTCGAATCCTTCACTCGAAGTTAGTGAATCGGCCCCTTCCTGTATGAAAAATAGTAATGTGTGGAATCTGCCCACATACCAGCAGATGTAGTGATTTTGTACAAGTTTTTAAAAGTTCTGGCCACAATCAAATGGTGCTCTGTCTGCAGATGCTTGCTAATATTGGCAAATAAAATTCTGCAGGAAGGAATGCAAAGCTCTAAATTTCTCGATGCAGAACTGGAGTATGATCATGCATTAAATGAGATCATTGTAAGGGATGAGAATGTTGGGCTGTATGTATTAGCCACAACCAATTGGAATCATTTTTACAGATGTTTATTACAAAACAAAATGTTATATACAATAACAATACAGTTCCCCGCGTTTAATGTGTAAGTGCAATTTAACGCCATGCAAACTCCAGATTTGCTGCTGTTATTTTACATTGCGTCTAGCGAAAGTCAATCTAAGAAAATTTTTATGCTGTTTTTTTACACGGCAAAGCCTGGGGATGTGTGGTATATTATCCCGGTGTTTTTTTTACACAGCATAATTAATATACCTCTTAAAGTATAAAGATCCAAATTACAAAAAGATCCATTATCTAGAAAATCCCAGGTCCCAAGCATTCTGGATAACATCCATGAAGCGTGGATGGCATGGGGTTAGCTAGAAAGATATAACACAATGATTTAGTTTTTCTTTTTCTATTACATTAGGCAATTTCCATATCAAGACATTTTTTTTTATTATTTAATTTTGTCTCACTGCAGGGCCACCTTGTAGCTTTGTATTTTTTTATTACAATATTATAATTGTCATTAAGCGGGGAAACAGACAGTTAAATGTAGTTTGTTTTTTTATATAATTTTAAAGTTGTTTTTATTGGAGTGCAAATGTTAAACAGTCATGTACTGGGTAACCCTTCTGTGTGGGTGGGTGTAGCAGATTTCTTGGCTTTGCCTGGATGCATTGATCTCAAACATTTGTAAGATATGAGGTATGTCTTATCTGGGAGGTCTTCAAACTTGTTAGTTGTTATTTTATAATTTAGTAAGTTTAAGACATAGATACATGAACAAAATGACAGTTTTGTTGGTGGTCATCATGATGTGTTGATAAAGCTTACTCCCTGTAGATGTAATTTCATATAACTGATTTCCCAGAACAATAATTCTCCATCTTTGGATTTAATCATGTTATAGACTTTTCACAGGGGATCCTTATAATTCACTTTCAAAGTTGTTTTGTCCTAAAGCAGGTCGACCATGTGTGTCTATAACTTTTGTTTTTGACTTTTAGGGACTTATACAATTTGGTTTCATTTGGCAGTAACCCCTGGAAACGTATCCAAAACTGCCACTCTGCCTGCAGTAGGCTGAATGAAGCTAATAACTAAATGGATACTATGGGTGTACATTTAACAAGGGATGATATAAGAGCTTGAGTGTGTATACTTATATCGTTTTGGAGATATCAGCTGGTTTGGAAGTGTCTGGCAGTGCTAATATCATTCATAATAAGCAATGAATGCATTTATTTTTAAACCAATACACTGAACATTGTGTAGTACAGGTATAGGATCCCTTACCCGGAAACCCGATATCCAGAAAGCTCCGAATTACGGAATGGCTGTCTCCCATAGACTCCATTTTATCCAAATAATCCAAAGTTTTAAAAATGATTTCCTTTTTCTCTGTAATAATAAAACAGTAGTTTGTACTTGATCCCAACTAAGATATAATTAATACTTATTGGAAACAAAACCAGCCTATTGGGTTTATTTAATGTTTAAATGAATTTCTAGTAGACTTAAGGCATGAAGACCCAAATTACGGAAAGATCCATTATCCGGAAAACCCCAGGTCCCCAGGCCCCCAGGTTCTGTATAACAGGTCCAATACCTGTACTTAGTTCAAGATGTAAAATTATTTTGTCAGATGTATAGAGGTTTTACTACATTGCGTGTTAGCCCTGGACCTTGAGGAGAACAGAGATGTAGAATTTAATGAACTGAAACATTTTCAAAAGTTAAATTTAATTTTTATTGTCCATCTCTATTTGAAATTTGAATGCACAGACCTCTTATTTAATTTAGAGCTGAACCAAGAGTAGAAGTAAAAGGTCTTCCACCACACTGGTCGAGCATAGAGGATGAATAATAAATGAAATAGAAGGTGTGACATTCCAAACCTAAAACCCACACTGGTTACCAGCTCAAATATATTACTTTATATAAACATCAACATGAAAGAAGGACAATTCTACTGTCATGGCTATTGTGGCTGACGAAAGGTTTCCAGAAAATTATCCAGACAGTCAAACTTTAATTAATTTGTATTAATTTCAGATAGTTTTTCACTGACTTTGAAATAATCACGACAAGAAAGAAGTTGAACCAATATCAACCCAAAATGCATATAATGGGTGTTGATACTGTGAATATGATTAATTGTAAGTTCTTGTGAAAGTCAACTTTTATGCACTTGACGTATGGAAACTCTGTCAGCTCTGTGGCTTTCCCCAGTAGTACATGTGTTTGAATAGACTTGCTTTTGATATTTTTTTAAACACTTTCTTACAATTATCTGGGCAGCAATAGAGCTTAAACAATTTAACTTGTTCCCTAGCTCCTTTCCCCCCAAATGCATACATGGTATAATATAGTTTATTTTTTATAACCAATTATAAGTAGAGTAAAACATTAAACAGGTCACAGCACTGCAAGGGGGATTCTATGGTTTGTATTCCATCCATTATTCCCTTCTAATATCAAAATGATAAGGTCACCCGGTCTCTTGTCAGTAATATGGTTCAGAAGCAAGGTAGAGTACAGACAGAGATTCAGATGGTTACAATTATTCTCTCTCATTTCATTTAATGCTGTCATGATTCCCCATGGCTTCAAACAAGTTTTCTCCATTTGTGTCCATCTCTGCACTCAACTTGACCACTTCAGTCCATATCAGCTATTATTCACAGTTGGGAATATCCCATTGAGATGTTTCCAAAAGCCACTTTGGTTAAGACCTCTGAAGCAGCTACCAGCAGGATTCAGTTTGATATATTCATCCAGCTGGATACTATAATATGATAGCATCCAAAAGATAGTACTGCAGTGTGTAATATGTTCTATTTATCACTGAGTTAACTTTAACTATGTTCAGTTATTATTTCAGCTATTACCCTTATTAGCTATATGGCTCTCAATAGCAGCAGCAAATTCCAATCTGCTGAGCAGCCAAAGGTACATTTTTTAAACACATAGGTTATATCAGTGTATTTATATTAAATATATAGATATAATAGATGCCATTTATCCTTTACTAAATCATAGAATACGTGAAACCTTCTTTCACATGAAGCATTCTGAGCAAAAGATGTGTATATATAAAATGTTATAATGTTGACTGCATGCTGCTCTAATGAAAGGTTCAATTGTTGAATTGCTGAACTTAGTTCCGGATATAAGTAAGGCCATTTTCTGGGTGCATCTGTAAGGTTTCTGAGCTAGAGGACTGCCATGTACATGTGATTTATCCATTGCAATTGTGATTAGGAGGCTATTAAAGGGCATTGCTGGCTTTATAGGTTATTTCTATAATATTTGTTAAATAATAAATGGAGTGTGATGCTTCAGTTAGTTCAGACAAAGCAGATTTTGATATATTTGTACTGATTTGTTTAGTTTTTTAATTAATAATTAGAATGTGTTTAATTGCACTGATATTTACGTTTAGTTTCATGATTCTGAGCAGGAATGTTTAAAATGAACATGTTAAGGATGGAGGACCACAGTTTTGGTTGGTGTCAGTTCCTCAGGATGATTTGTAGCACTGCAGCATGAAGAAGTGTTTGAATACTACTCGTGTGCACAATACAATCTTGAGATTAATGTCTGTGGGCACTTCAGGATACATACCAAGGCTTGTGAAACACTGAGATCTTGAGTGCACTGCTTAACTGTCACAGTTGGGTTTGTCTTCTCTGGAAAAAAGACGCTTGAGTGGGGACATGATTATACTTTACAAGTATATTAGAGGACATTATAGACAGATAGCAGGGGACCTTTTTCCCTATAAAGAGGATCACCAAACCAAAGGCCACCCCTTCAGACTAGAGAAAAAGAACTTTCAATGGAAGCATGGTTCTTCACAGTGAGGACAGTGAGGTTGTGGAATGCCTTCTGGATGATGTTGTGATGCTGATTCTATTAATGACTTTAAGAGTGGCTTAGATGATTCCTTGTACAAGCCTAATATCCAAGGCTATTGTGATACTAAAATTTATAGTTAGTGTATGAGCATGTATAGTTTATGTGAGGTCAGTGTGTGTGTGTATGAAAGATGGGGTACATTTGGAGATTGTTGAACTTGATAGACTTTGATCTTTTTTCAACTCATTTTAACTATGTAACTTAAGTTACTGTTCATATGCAGTACAGACAGCCCATCATCTCATCTTTATCTCATGCTCACCTTCGGCTCATCCAGCGGTGAATCTCATCTATACAGCAACAATACATCAACCCAACTGCAAAAAAATCAATAACTAATTTTTTATTTTATAATGAAAATCATTTGGATCATGGCCTCACTATGAAAATACTGAAGGATTAGTAACTTTTGTCTTTTACTAAGAGCATTATTTATTTCTTCTAGTGAAAAAGATTTGTCAAGTTATTGTATGGTAGCTGTTAATATGAAGGGATTAGTAACCTGTTTCTTTTACCTAAGATTCTTAATTATTTAATTTTTATTTCTCTTCCCACTGCCCCCAACCCAAACTTGCCATCTACAATGAAATTACAGTATCTGAGGTTCGGTGTAAACATCTTGCTCTTTTAAAAAATTCCATTAATTTCTGAAATGCCTAAGAGGACAGGGGAATTGATGATAGAGATGAGTAAGATTTTTGACAGCAGAGGAAAATGAAAAACAGAGAGGCGAGGAAGGTACAATAGGCTGGTTGATGGAGATTTTCCCTTATATCATTAAAAAAGTATTTACCCAACATATGTAAAATGTGCTGGTAGGATTTGCTTATTGGCCAGTCTTATATTCTAGGCTTGCTGTATTGGCACATAATTTTGTACTTTTATATTGTATCAGGCTCATTTTAATATGTAATGCTTAAAAATAGCATCAATTACAGAAGACAAGTGTAAGGTTTACAACGGGGAACCGCTGTAACCGAGAATAGCCGGATACAGGGATGTAGCCATAGGTGATTGGAGGCAAAGACATGATGAAAGTAAATAGCAGATTTAATGGCAACCAGAACACAGAAAACAAAAAGGCAGGAACAGGCAAAAAAGGCTAACCAGGGTATCCACTAGGTGAGGGAAAAAATGGGGAAAACAGGAACAAAAGGTACTCACTAAGGAACAAAGTACAAGGTATTCAAAGACAAGGTTTCCAAAAATTAAGGTTTCCAGGTTTCAGATAACAAGGTTCAGATAACGGGATTCAGATAACAGGATTCAGATAACAGGATTCAGATAACAGGATTCAGATAACAGGATTCAGATAACAGGATTCAGATAACTGGATTCAGGAACAAGATTCAGGAACAAGATTCAGGAACAAGATTCAGGAACAAGATCCAGGTAAGCAGGTCAGGAACAAACAAATTACATTCAATGACTCAACCCTGAGCAAAAGGGAAGGTAGGGAAGGTATAAAGGGAAGGTGATTGGGAATGGGAGACACATGGGGGTAAACAAGGTGGGTGGAAAATAGGGAGTAAACATACTGTGAACAGGCAGATAAACAGAAACATTAAACACAAAAGTTCAGGATACACCCCCAGTGGCTCACGAGGCAAATGCAGCCATTGTCCAAAACATCATAAAGAGTTCAAGGAGTTTGAATCCCAGGCTGATCCTGACAACAAGTTTAAGCTCATATGAAATTTTTTTAGAACTCGTTTAAACTGCCCAGACTCCACTCAACAATCTTTGAGCTCCTCTTTTCCTCCAAATATGCAAATCATTTTATATTCTTATTCTGAATGTGTTTGTTACATATATTTTCCCTGTTTGTGTTGTATCCTATATTCACTAAATACATGCAGGAAAACAATTTTATAACAATTCTATATATATATATATATATATATATATATATATATATATATATATATATATATATATATATATATATATATATATATATATATATATATATATATATATATATATATATATATATATATATATATATATATATATATATATATATATAGACAAATACAAGATTCCTCTGCACTCAACCCATTATCAATATATTTAAGACAGCGACATTTTGTGCATACTGCTACTGAAAAATGCCTTACCCTTTAAACAAAACAGGGATTGTTTGTCCATATATTGCAATATATTTAAGCTGGCCAACTACGTCAAAGTCATCCCATATCTGGCCAGTCCTATGCTCAATTTTCATCTGATTCATTAAGAATTCTATGGTTTAATTATACATTTTATAAAAGGGACGAATACGTTTTACCTGCAACTTACTAGCTGCTTTCAAAGTAAAACTCCCAAACTTGGCTGCCCTTTTATTAGACACCAGTGGGATCACCTGACTGTAGTTGGAGGGGGTGGGAGCTACAACATGGAGCTGGTCACTGCTCCTGTATAACTATAACAAACAGGGGAAAGTTGTGCTCACCACTAGTTTTTAAAATCATTAGGCGGGGGTGCAATGAGGGTGTGACCACAAAAAACATAGACAAATACAAGATTCCTCTGCACTCAACCCATTATCAATATATTTAAGACAGCGACATTTTGTGCATACTGCTACTGAAAAATGCCTTACCCTTTAAACAAAACAGGGATTGTTTGTCCATATATTGCAATATATTTAAGCTGGCCAACTACGTCAAAGTCATCCCATATCTGGCCAGTCCTATGCTCAATTTTCATCTGATTCATTAAGAATTCTATGGTTTAATTATACATTTTATAAAAGGGACGAATACGTTTTACCTGCAACTTACTAGCTGCTTTCAAAGTAAAACTCCCAAACTTGGCTGCCCTTTTATTAGACACCAGTGTTGTAGCTCCCACCCCCTCCAACTACAGTCATGTGATCCCACTGGTGTCTAATAAAAGAGCAGCCAAGTTTGGGAGTTTTACTTTGAAAGCAGCTAGTAAGTTGCAGGTAAAACGTATTCGTCCCTTTTATAAAATGTATAATTAAACCATAGAATTCTTAATGAATCAGATGATTCACATACATATATATATATATATATATATATATATATATATATATATATATATATATACATATATATATATATATATATATATATATATATATATATATATATATATATATATATATATATATATATATATATATATATATATAATTATTAGCATCTGAGTCTGTAGATGACTGTTGATGGAACGGATGAGCAAAATATTTTCTGCATTTTGCCTTAGAAAAACACCCATAGGTCCTTAGCCATGGTGGTGACCAGACGTGTGTTCTAGGAGCTCCGTCTGACAGATCCATAGAGGCCCGATTATAAGCTACCATAAGCACTGAAACAAAGCTCGGGTCATTCGCCCATGATGCTACAGCATGGGGAGACGAGGGACCCGTGCACAGCATACAACCATGTCACCTTATCTCCACAAAACACCCAAAGAGATTCAGCAGGAGGTTACAGACATTGGGGACCGTACTGACAAATTGGAAACCTTTACCGATGATATGGCACAGCGCCTCATAAACGTTACGCCACCCTTAAAGAGGAAATATTCCAATTGTGGGACATGTGCGAGGACCTGGAAAACAGGTCCCGCAGACAAAACGTAAGGTTTAGAGGGGTCCCAGAAGAGGTAACACCCTCTGAAATACCAAATTATTTTAAGGACCTTTGCACTCAGATTTGCCTAGATATTCCGGCTGTCATGTGGAAATTCGATAGGGCCCACCATTTACTATGCCCCAAGCCAACCTCTCCTAAGCCCCCACGGGACATCAACAACCCCAACTAGGCCCCAGTCGGCCACAGTCAGGCGCCAAACTACTCCACAAGATTGTCATTGAGCCCTTCCCTTGGGAAACCTGATTATGCCTTATCCCAAAACACTGGGTATCCAATTTAATTGTGGATTTAAATTCAACCACATTGGATCCTCTGGATAAGTAAATGAGAGTCACACCTCCTACACCACCTAGTCTGGGTTAACATCCACCGAGATACGGTTACATTACCCCCCTACTGGAGGAGCCTGTGGTTGCCTGTGACGGAGCACCAGTGCAAATCAAGAATATCCAACTAATGCTGGGTGCATGTGTGTTACCTTTAAATGTGATGTAGGAGCCTGTTACCACTCCAAAGTCACAGACCCAAAATCTGTGCCTTATATTCCATAGACTATTTTTGTTCTACCCTTGGCACAAACCAAGCCAATTGGAGTAATATTCGTTTTTCCATTTTTCTCCTCTTTTTCTTTTTTCTCATTACAATACCTCCTGATTCTTGCTTTTTTCTTCTTTGGTTAATGTTCTCTCTGGTTGTTTCAATATGTGCTCAGTTTTGATATTGTCAATACAGTTCTATTTTATATGCAGGCAATGTACTTCTGAAGGATATCTCTCTAGAAAGGAAAAGGGAAAAGGGAAAGCCTGGACTACTGTGTTTTGCATCTTACTTATAACAAAGCCCACATATAGACAAGCAACTTTTCCATTTTAACTGCTATGGTTAAGTTAATCTCTATAAATGCCAAAGGATTTAATAATATACATAAAAGGTATCTCCTTCTAAAGGAATTAAACTATTCCCGAGCAGACAGCATTTATCCAAGAGACCCATTTCCTTAAGGACGGCTCAGGCAAGATTAGCTCTAAATTGTACCCCAAAACTTTTTATTCTTCAGGCCTGCATAAAAAGGCAGGTGTTGCCATTCTCATCCATAAAGATTGCCCACTCTCAGTCGACCAGGCTATCCACGACCCAAATGGTCACTATTTGTTATTAATAGGGTCATATGCTCAGTTGCAGGTGATGCTTATAAATGTACAGTATATTCCCCAAATAGGAAACTGATCCATTTTTTACGGAAGGTCATTCACAAAGCCCAAAGACACGATCCTACACATATCATCCTGGGAGGGTACTTTAACGTAACCTACTCCCAAGCATCAGACAGATCCCGCCCATCAACAGATCAGGCTGCCCACAATATGTCCCGGCTCTTTAAGACAGGCTCAATTCTTTGATGCTTGGCGTACCAAGCACCTGACAGATAGACAATACAACTTTTACTCCACAGTTCACAAAGTCCACTCCCATATCGATTATTTTTTTATATCACGCCCCTGCCTTCATTTACAATACTCATCTGACAATTTCATTGTCTGACCATGCCCCTATCATCCTCACTTTGGAGTTGTCCAAACCACCACAAAGAGAAACACACGGGTGTCTCAATGAGACTATTTTACATGACTCAGAAGCCTTTAAACAAATTGAAATATTACTTTAAAATCAATGACGGCACTGTCGATTGTTATTGTCAATGTTATTGGCTTGGTCCTGCTGGTCTTCCCACACTAGTTGGGGACAAATTGAAAACACCCTACTACAGGACTATCACCTTGATGCTTATATCTGGGATCATTCAGACTCTATCCGGATCCCCACCTCTGCCTTATCTGCAACCCGACTCACTTGTTCAATATGGCGCAAAACCAGGCACAAATATAATTTAAGCTCTTCCAAGTCAACTCTGACAACATTCTTATGCCCACTTATACAACCACTATGGAAGGAGGTGGCAGCTCTCATCAGTCATTGAATAGCTCACCCAGTAGCTTTGGACCCAGTCATTCTCTTACTTAGTAAGCCTATACCCAAATTACGCAAATGTGTTCAAGCCCTGGTGAATCAAGTCTTAACGGCTACGCACCCTGCAATCGCCTCCAAATGGAAAGATCCTACACCACCCATGAAAACTGAGATAATTGGGAGAGTGAATAGCAATAGAATATTTGAGTCCGGCATTGCCTTTATGCAAAACAGGATGGATCACTACCTCGGGGTCTGGTCGATGTGGTAACGGAGGGGCTTGGCCTCTAAACAATGAGTTCCCTTTTTTAAGAGACTTTTCCACTTGCTCATCCCAAGCCTACTATCCTCTAGAATTAGCCCATGTTTCAACTGTGCACATATGTCCAGTTTCCTATTGCTCTTCCTGCTTTTCTTATTTACTTTCCTTGATCTAAGTATACAACTGTTACTGGAAGTTGACATTGCCACTGCATTTATGTATTAAGTTAGAACAATGTATGTTCTTAATTGAACTTTTTATTTCTTATTTCACTTGACACCAAAATGTAACATATGCTTCTAACCAATGTGTGGTTATAAATATTTGTGATTGTTTTTCTTTTTTTTTTTCTCTGAAAAATGCAAATAAACAATAAGTTACAAGAAAAAAAGAAAAACACCCATAGACTGGTACTCATAGGGGCCCATTTACTTAGCTCGAGTGAAGGAATAGAGGAAAAATAGTTCAAATTTCGAATGGTCGAATACGGCTACTTCGACTATCGAACGGGCTACTTCGACCTTCGACTACGACCCTTCACTTCGAATCGAACGGTTCGAACTAGAAATCGTTCGACTATTCGACCATTCGATAGTCTAAGTACTGTCTCTTTAAAAAATTCAACCCCCTAGTTTGCCACCTAAAACCTACCGAGGCCAATGTTAGCCTGTGGGGAAGATCCCCATAGGCTTCCTAACAATTTTCTGATCGAAGGAATATCCTTCGATCGATGGATTAAAATCCTTTAAATCGTTCGATTTGAAGGAGTTAATCGTTCGATCGAACGATTATTCCTTCGATCGTTCGATCGTAGGAATAGCGGTAAATCCTTCGACTTCAATATTCGAAGTCGAAGGATTTTACTTCGACGGTCGAATATCGAGGGTTAATTTTTGGTGAAGCAAAGGAAAATGGGTCAGATTCTCCCATCACTAATTATAGACAAATAAAGCTATATACTAGCTCAGAGAGTTCAGAGAGTTGGTATATATTAGAGGGCATCCATATTTCAATGACCAAGGCAAAGATCCTTTGACATTCAATAATTAATGGAACAGGCATATCCTTGTTAGTCTTTAACACATATAAGAGTTTTGTATATAGTAATTTAAGATTAGAACAGATAATCACTATGAAATAAAACCATATTTGTTCTACTGTATTCATTTTTATAAATACCTTCTGTCTCTTGGCCAAGACTTTGCTTGAATTTTAATATCACTACAAAGCAGAGAAATTGGCCTACAGGACTCACAGCAAGTTACATCCTTGTGTTTTTTTATGGATACCTATTATCTAGACTGTTTTCAAAGATAAAGAGATCATTCCCTGTGGTTTAGCTTTCAACAAACATTGTAGCAGATTAGGGGCTAAACTATTAATATATTTTTGCAATATCCACTGGGTAACCCATTAATTCCAGGGGATTTACCATTTGAAAGGAAATGTATAGTATCTTTTATTTCAACTAAAGATATTTTTTTTCATTATTTTATTGCAAAATTGTGTTTATTGTATTTAATTCAAATTATTTTTATGTTATGAAGTTTCTGTTCTCTAGAACCATGCATATTGTTACCTATGCAAGGATGATGTAGTGACAAAATATTATGACCTTTCACTAGTTTACCAAGAAGATCCTACAATGCTGTCCTGCATTTCTTACAAATAAGAGAGAATAATGTGATAAACATTGAATCCACTGCTGTTGCTTAAAAGGTTCTGTTGGTTGCACACTTTATTAATTGGCCATTGAAGAGTGGATGTGCCTTTATCTGGTTCAGTGTTTATGATTACCTCTATTGTCAGAACGGCAGGCTGTGCAGAGAAAGGCCATATATTAGAGAGAAAAAAACAGTATGCTAGTTTCAGAAAATGTCAGTTTTAAAGTAACCTACCTTGCCTGATTGAGGTCTTTAAAGGACTTTCAGAATGTTTCCAGTAAATGAAGATTTTTTTAAAATCATGGCAATGGTGTGTTCATTAAACTCCAACCTTGTTGAGAGGTACCTAGTCAATTCTAAAAACTGACCACTGCTGGGTATTTGATTTGATATTTTCCGAACTTCATAACAACAAAGAACACATTTCAGATAAATGTAAGACATACGGTAAGAGGTCAATGACACAGGCAAAGCATAATATGCACGAAAAGGTAACAATCGCCCAATATTTTTGCACTTTGCCCACTGCATGGGGCATATGAACATATAAGCATATGAATAGAGAGGGGTGCATTATTGGCCCTCTGGGGCCATGTCTAATGTTTAACTGCAAATTGAAGATTATACATTTTTGTATTTGTAATTTGTATTTGTAATTTTGTAATTAGTATTTCTGAAAAAAGCAAAACATGTGGCATTGCATATAGAAAATTCTAGTAGAAAGTGATTATTATTTTTTTTATTTCTTATTTTGTCTTAAACATTATCTTGCTTAATTTTCCATCATTTTCCATATGTCCTTTTGGAGATTTATTTTCAGTTTAAAAGTCTTCTATTAAGAAAGGCAAGGACAGCCTAGCCAGAGGTAAGGGGTCATTCCTTAATAATTTAGGGCAATAAAAATGAGTCCAGTCAAGGAAAAGACTGGAATAGCCAGTTGCTAAAAAATGCATATTTTATTATTGTGCAGTGGGAGACCATAATACTATATAAACTATTTGAAAAATAAAAAAGGATATATATATATATATATATATATATATATATATATATATATATATATATATATATATATATATATATATATATATATAGATGAATTACCTGTAAAGGCTGCAACTTTTACAAACTGAGACAGTCAAAATCATGCTAGGATTATTGATAGGGAAGAAGAAGGTTGGTAAAGTGTGGCTATAGAAAATTTAAGGTGATATTTATCAAAGCCTTAATGCCAACTCCTTAGAACTGATTGTTCATGCAATTCTTTATTATGGGGCATTTTGGTTTAGAGATGAACTATAATAGGTTCAGTAACCCCCTAAAACAAAAAAGGTTTTGTGTTTTTTTTTAAAAAGTTTTTATTTTTGCATTTTCCAAACAAACATACATACATAGACACGAAAATAATAATAAGACATACATATTAGAAGTAGAACCAGCAGTCAGAATATCATCACATATGCAACACAACCCTAGTGCGTCTCCTCATACTCCAACCAAGCTCCCCAAATGCCCTCGAACTTCTTGGGGCAACCCCTTGCAACATAAACCAATTTCTGGTAAGGGAGGACATTATTAACCTGTCTCCTGCAGAAGGTAACGGTCGGGGGGTCCACTGATTTCCAGTGTAGGAGAATAGATTTTTTTAGCATAAAATAAAAGCTGTAGGTAGCACAGTTTGACTACAGCTTTCAAACCCAGATCATCCATTACGCCCAGGAGACAGACTAAGGGGGTCCTAAAACTCGGGACATCCAAGACTAGAGCGATGTGCCGCAGAACCTCTTCCCAGAACCCCTGAATCCTCGGGCAATCCCAGAAAACATGCATAACAGTGCCTACCTCCTGGCTGCATTTAATGCATTGGTCCGAGACCATAGGATAGATTTTCGCTAGTCTATACGGTGTAAGATATACTCTGTTGAGAAACTTGGTTTGTATATACCTGTCTCTAACTGATATGGTGATATCTGGGACCTGCTTCAGCGCATCAGTCCACATCTCCTCCTCCAGGCCTGGAATATCCCCAGCCCACTTATCCCTAATCTTGGTGAGCGGATCTGGGCCAGCCTGTCCTAGTATGACATAAAACCGGGAGGTAGGTTTCCGTATATCCTCCTTCCTCAGATAAACCTCCAAAGTAGTCTCAACCAGTGCAATGGGTCTATTAGGGAATTGGGTGGTAAAGGCATGCCTGAGCTGAAGGTATCGGAAAAACATGGAATGTGGCAAGTGGTAAGTGCCCTGTAGGCTCTGGAACTGCTGCAATTCCCCATTTACCACAATATTGTTCAAGGTTTTAACCCCCCCGACTGGCCCAGCAGCTGATATCCGGCAGATCCCGTAAGTGCGGGAGATCTCTGTTCCCCCAAAGAGGCGTCCAACAGGACCACACAGGTCTTGCCTTTTGGGCGATCGTCAGCGCTTTTCGGAACACTCCCACTACAGTGGCCATAGGTGTAGTGATGGAGCACTGCGAGGAGGATCCTCTGTACAGTAATTTAGTTAGAGCTTCTAATGAACCCATTGTCACTGCCTCAAGCATAGTGGAAGGATTGTCGGACTGAGGAACAGACCACCAATGCGGTAAGTTGGCTCGCTAGAAAATATGATCTAAGATTGGGCAAAACTAGGCCGCCACCAGATGCGGGCGCTTGTAGGGTTCGAAAGCCCAGCCGTGGATGTTCTCCCGCCCAGAGAAACTTACATAGAATGGAGTCAAGATACTTAAACCACTGAGTCCGGGGCATTATCGGGGAATTGTGAAATAAATATAAAAATTTGGGGAGAAAGGTTTTGTGTTTAATTTCAATGTAATGCTAACGAATAAAAGTAATTTTCTGCGTTAATACAATTTTTTTTCAGAAGCCATAATTGTTGACACTATTCATTAAAAATCAGTACTACATTTACCCCTTGAATTTAAGAAAAATAGTTTAACAGATATTTATATTACTGGGGTAAGACTGGAGAAGCCAAATGCTTAAAGTTTATTCCATCTGAAATATATGAAAATTTAGAGATGTTGGATCTTACCTTAAAAAAGCCAGTTATATTGAGCTGAATGACTGCAGGCTTTAGTTAACAAGCAATGAAGAATTGTAAAGACGAAAGAGGAATTGGGTGGGACAGAAATTTATGTAGAATTGCTTGAATGTACCAGTTGTCTGTATTGGACAAGGTATAGTAAATCAATCCATCAGTATGACTGCAATCATATTTGACAGATATGAAATTAGCAAATGCCCAAATCTTGGTGCCATATTGTCCATTGTTATAATATTTAAAAGAGTGCTATAGCAAAACACAGCAATTTGCCTTATTCCAGTCTTTGTAAAACATAACTTTCCATTGTATGGTAGGCGTGGACAAGTGTTGGAATACATTTATTAGTAAATTATGTTGTGATATGAACAAACACAGTTATGGAAAAATCGATGTTTGCAGTCCTTCGGTATAGATAGAGATAAAAAAGATCTATCTGCTTGGTACCGCTACTAATGAGAACATGCCTCTGTTTACAATTTTTATATTTTAGGGTCATAAACAATCCAAAGCAATCACTCTCTGAGGCAGGTCAAGACTATGAATTAGTATGATGCCACCTAAATTAACTTTGCAATAACAAGAGATTGCTTTGAACGAAATCAAAGTCAGGTTTAAATTTAGTAGTGGATATCTGTCTGACAAATGTACTTTACAACAGATGGAACAAAATGATAGCATTTACAGTAGCATTTTTTTGCACTTGTCTTGAAATACATTGTAAGTCCAGTTAAAACACACCACAAGTGAAATAAAATTTTATCGAGGAACAACCTTAAAATTGTATTGTGCTGGCCACAGTTGTTATGACCTATGTTTTTTTGCCATGCACACGCATGGTGAAATGGTACAACATGTACAAAATGTGAGCAGGAGGGAGGTGTGAAGAAACCAAAGATAAAAAAAAAATTGGTTGGGAATGAATCAAAGTAGTAATATATTTCCCTGGATCAATGAATGATGACCTTTCTCCCTTAAGTTGTGCTGTTTCTACCATTTGTATCAAAATGTATGAATTGGGCCATTAATCCAAGCAGGGCATAGTATGTTTGGAAAAAACTTCTTAGTATCCAGGTTTATTCAGCCCACTCAATATATTTTCCAAAATGCAATTATATGTCAGATGCAGGGGCGATCCTGGCCCCTCTGCCGCCTGAGGCAGCAGCAGAAATTTGCTCTTAAAGTACCAGGAGCAGCATTTTTGCTGCCCCTGGTACCTAGTGGGGTGCTGCTGCCTGAGGCGACAGCCTCAACTCACCTCATTGACGAAGCACCCCTGGTCAGATGACATCTATGTGAGAGAGAGACAATATAAAGAGGCAGATGGCAAATTTTCACCAGCATCAGCTTCGCACCCATAGCACTACTTCACCAGGCGCATATGCGCTACAAATACGCTAATTCACTAAAATGTGAAGTTTCACCCCAGGAGTCAAACACTGGTGAAGCGTTACTTCACCTGTGCGAGCATTTCATAGTGAAGATGTGCCAGCATTTTGTGCCTAGCGAAAATTCACTACTGATCTTACGCTTAGGTCAATTTGCTTACGGCAAGTAATTTAAAGTTGTATGGAGGTCTTTATTATAAATGTTGGTGCAAATGCTTGAAAATACCACTTTTTCAAATACTTGCCCAGGGAACCTTTAATAAAGACAATAGAGTTAATATAATGCCCTACACATGAGCCCACTGTAAAATGAATGTTCCATATGTTATGAAATGTCTGGAGAAAACCGGTAACCCAAAGAAATTTTGTCACCCAGAAAAAGTTCAAATCAGAACTTTTGAAGGCAATTCTGCTTCAAAAAAGGAAAATCACCACCGTCTTTGGAACTTTAATGCATTTTCAGCACACAGGATATGATGTAAGTGACAGAAGATTGAGGAAGATCTAGCTTATTTTAAGCACTTCGCCTGGTCTGAGGTGGTAAAGTCAACTCTGGCTAAATAAAAAATCCACACTTTAGTGAATTTGCGGAGTAACGATTGTTCAGTAGAGTGAAATCTGCATGGCTATAGAGTGCGAATGAACGCTAGCGATGGTCCCGTCGCTAGAAATATTACACCATGTTTTTACACAGCGGTGCCTGGTATGTGTGACAAATTATTCCTTTGTTTTGTACACCACTTAATAAATCTGCCCCATAATATACTATATATATTTAGCCACATGATCCAAACTAAGATATAATTAATCCTTATTGGAAGGAAAAGCAATGTATTGGGTTTATTTAATGTTTACATAATTTTCTAGTAGATCCAAATTATGAAAAGATCCATTATCTGGAAATCCCCAGGTCCCTAGCATTCTGGATATAAGGTCCCATATATGGTCCCATACCTGTATATGTGTATATTTATAATGCCTCCAGACAGAATTCTAGAGGACCAAGAAGGGCTAGAAAAGGAATCCTGATGAATATCCATTAACTTGAGAATCTAACATTAATCAGTAGAGAAGTGCACCCCTGAACATAATAACTAAGACTTGTGACTGGGCCAGACATTGATGCTTTATATTGTGAATTTCCATAGTAATTGTGGCTCTGCACTGTCAACACTATACTCTAAAATCCCAGAGAAAGAGAGAGCAATGGTGGAGCTGCTTCTGCTCAGTATTCTCCATTATACTGTAATAACAAATATAATCGATTACAACTCTTTAATGAAAAAAATACTGAAAATATGGAATATTATTTTTCTAACAGAACAGTAAGAACAAATTTCTTGTTTATTGCCCTTTTAAGAGATATTGGGCCAGATTCAATTCAGCGATAAAAATGTTTATCACATGAAAGCTCATGGACGAGATTCAATTTAAGATGCAACTAAATTCAGAAAAGCTTTTCTCACAGTTAATAAAGTGAAAACTCTGTTGAAGTCTATGGTAATAAAACTGAAAGTGAATTAGGAGAAAAATTTTTGTCCTTGGAATTGAATCTCGTCCATGACTTTTCACTTGATAAATAAAGATATAACTTTTTTATCACTGAATGGAATCTGGCCCATTATCATACAAAATATGGACACATTTTCTGCTTGCATAATGTAATACATTCTCATTTAGATTCCTTCAAGTCACATGATTTTAAATTTCCTATAGACGTTAAAAATTAATTTCCTATAACAGAAAATAAGGCAGGCTTGGTGGTTCTTATCTAAATTACTAATGATTGGTTTAAAATGTGACACTTTAATCTGTTGCTTTTGGGTTTGCTTTCTTATTTCCGTCTTTCGAGTGTAATCAAACCATAAGGCTGCAGGATTGTAAGAGAAATGGGAAATTCCACCAGTGACTTTTACATTGCTTTCAGGCACAAACTAACACTCTTCTTCTGATGTAAGTGTCACCTTTAGTAAACTAAATTGCATTTGTTGGATTAGATTTATATGTGCTATTTACAGTAACAGAGCATTTTATGTTTTTCTTGTGTTAACAATAGAAAAAACCTTGAAAACTGTAAAATCCAAGCTGGTTTTTATGAAGTTGGTACTGCATAGTCAGTTAAGTGAAATCCTTGACTGTGACAGATGCTGGAGTCGGCTGGTTTTTGATTGGTGCCTTCAGTTGCGTGACCTTTCCAGAGCCCTTTACTTTTCTGCTCAGTTCATTTCAGACTGATCATAAATAATGTATTTATTCTAAAAGTCAAGCATTCTGTAAATGTGAAGGGACATTTATACACTGTGCTGGAGGTGTATTAAGATTGTGTTATAACAACAAAATGGTTTTAAACATTATGGGGCAGATTTATCAAGGGTAAAATTTTGAAGTGCAAAAAACTCCGAAATTCGACCGTCGAATAGGCTAGTTCGACATTCAAAGTCGAATTCGTAGGATTTTTAACATCTTACGATCGTACTACGATCGTACTTCAAATCGAATGATTGGAACGATTTAATCGTACGATCGCATGATTTTGCTTCAACTTCTAAAAACGTTGCCAAATGTTGGTTATATGTTCTAAGAGGTCCCCATAGGCCAACATAGCAATTTGACAGGTTTAAGTTGCCGAAGTGACAAAGTCAAAGTTTTGTAAAGAGACAGTACTTTGATTATCGAATGGTCGAATAGTCAAAGCATTTTCACTTTGAATCGAAGTCGAATTTAGCCTATTCGATGGTCGAAGTACCCAAAAATTACTTTCGAAGATTTTGAATTCGAATATTCACTTCGAATTCACTTTCGACCCTTAGTAAATGTGCCCCTGTACTTCGATTATCGAATTGGTCGAATAGTCAAAGCATTTTCACTTTGAATATTCACTTTGAATTCACTTCGACCCTCTGTACATAGCTGAGACAGTAATTTTAAAAGTAACATTTTTAGCCAATCCACACAATGCAGAAATTTATTTTTAACTTAAACTGTGTAGCAACTTCTATTTTATTGTAGCTCATTTTCTTCTTTTTTTTTCCCTAACTCCCAGCTTGTCCTCCCACCAAAATATACTTTAATGTATTCTTTCCCTACATTCATATGAAATTCTTACTAAGCCTCTTTAAAAATAAATTCAAATTCTATTAATTGGATCAACGGCACAGTTAATGGTGCATTCTTGGCACTTATGGACTAATGATGGAAGCAATGGGAAAAACATCCAATCCATGTGATGGTACAATGCAAATACACCTTCTCAGATGCTAATCTTTATTGAGTAGACTTTGGGGGTTATTTATTAAAGTCCAATAACTCGAAACATTCAAGTTTTTTTACTTTAAAACCCGAATTTTAGTGGGAAAAAAACTGGAATTGTTCAATATTTATTATAAAGGAGAAAGCGTTGAATTTCCGCACACCAGACACTGAACTGTAGTTTAAAAATTGAGAATCTTTATTTAATCCATATTAAAACACACCGCTGGCTTGACGCGTTTCGGGCACAGCTGCCCTTAATCATAAGCATAAACAAGAGCACAGTAAGAACATCATTTAAATAGTCAAAACTGACAGTGACCCCACAATGGCAGAATATGGTAATGGATTTCTTAATGAATGGATAAACTATATACATTGTATACTATAGTTTTCCATACTATTATATCATATTCTGCCATCAGGCTCACTGTCAGTTTTGACTATTTAAATGATATTCTTACCATGCTCTTGTTTATGCTTATGATTAAGGGCAGCTGTGCCCGAAACGTGTCAAGCCAGCAGCGTTTTTTTAATATAGATTAAATAAAGAGTCCATATTTTAAAACTAAAGTTCGATCTCTGGTGTGCGGAACTTCGACGATTTCTCATTTGTACACTGAAAGATTCTTGTTCCCGACCGGATGATTTAAGCTGCCGAACTTTAACCCTCCACTGGTGGTTAGTCTGAGCGGTTCCTTTTGAACTTTCTACTAATGAACGATATTTATTATACCCTGAGCATGGAAAAAGTCTGAATCCAAAAATCCAGCATCTCCACTCAGACCTACCAAGGTTGTATATAAGTGAAAGGGAGAGGGCCCTACTCCATTTGGAAGTTTCTGTGGTCTGTGCTGAATAGCTCAAAAATCTGACTATTTCGGACTTTTCTGACAAAAATTCATACGATTCAGATTTTCTAGAATCCAATCTAGAATTTCTTTTGCTAGATTTTTTTGTGTTTGTCCCGATCCAATTACATTGTTCTTTTTTAATTATAGATGAAGTACAATCATGGATTCTAGTTTGGTAGGACTTTTTAACTAAAATAATCAGAAAAAGTAGTATTTTGATAAATAAGGCCTTTAAAGTTTCTTATGCTTATAGTCAAAATGATGACTGAACTTGATTCTTTAATCTAATAACATAACCCTTATTGGAAACCCTGGAGGTACTGCCACCTTTGGAGATGGCAGTAAGCTCCAGGGTTCCTCTGCGTCAATTACTACACTTGTACTAGTACTTGCACTCAGAATGGGAGTTGGGGCAGATGTGACAGCACTGGATATAACTATGCAGAGTTGCAAAGGCTGTCTTTGGACGCAAGTAACATTAATATATAGCATCAAATTCAAGCATCGATGTTTGTCCATTTTTTGCACTTGTAATAAAAATCCTTATTATCCAAAAAAAAAGTCTGAATTGATTTAATCCAATCAGATCAGTGCAGCTCTCATTGACTTCTATATGACCTCAACAACTTTTACATGGCAAAGTTTTGCCATAGAGGGTTTCATGGTTTTTACACTCAATAAATCTTTGAATCTTGAGCTTTTTAGCACTATAAGGACCCCACAATTATTTTCAAAATTTGTGGAAAATTACAAAGTTTGAATGTAGTAAGTAGGCCCTTTAGTGTCAAGCTATGTAACACAATCTTATAGAAATGGCATGTGATACAATATGATAAATCTGTATTATCAATCTACCATTTGTAGATTCTGCTCTTGTTTTTATCATATTGGCTTCAGACACATTTGCCTATTATTTCTGCAAAATAGTTGATAGCAGGAGTAGAACATACATAGAATATAGCATTTAGCTGTTATTACTACCTCTTTAAATGTGGTGGGCAAATCCATGTAATTAAGGTGAAACCCCTTTTTTTTTAATTACATACTATGGAGAACACCATTTGCACATCGGTTCATTGGATGCTAAGAAAAAATGGAATAAATGGAACTTGTAAGCAAGTTCTTTGGGCTATCAGGTCTTTCATCTAAAAAAGTTTTCATCAGAAAAAATAATGAATCTGAATATATGCCTGATAATAAAGTAGGGCACTTTAATTCCAAAGTATTATAGAAGGCAACACTCAACCATTAAGTATGGCCAAAGAATTAACTGACACACTTTTTATTTATTCCTTAGGGAATTTTCGAAGCATCTTTACCATATGGAGAACTCTTTCATCCACTGATAAATATAATGATGGTGATTTGGGTGTGGAGGTCGCCTATAGTGTGAATTGTGATCAAGATGTTCATTTTATTTGTGTTTTAATTATGGATCTTGTTTCATATAAAAAATGATATTTCAGCACTTATCATTGCTCCTGATGTCTCTCTATTCTAAGCAGGTCTGGACTATCACAATCACCCAGTTAGGACAAAAAATTACTTTTAGGCGTTACTTTTAGGGGTATAATTTAGGGGTACAATTTTCTCTTTTTTTTAATTGCAACAAATTCGACCTAATTGCCAACCACAATCTGGCTTAATTTACTAAAAATTCAGCCCAACAATTGTACATGCAGGATGTTTAAATTGTGACCCTATTTTGTCGTAGAAATTCACCATTTATTGTGCCCTAAATTACATTCTATCAATTGTTTTTACTTTTTTGTATTCAAACTGTTCTTTATTTTAAAGTTGTTCACGACTAAGTCAAAAAGTTCTCTGCACTGCAGACTTTGTATAAGACTGATGTCATTTGGATAAGGACGCATTTATTCTTGCAGGAGAGGGTAGAATATTGAATAGCAAAGTAGGTTACTAAGAAATAATCAACTTAAGACTAGAATAGGGAATGATAGAGCGACAAACGTTGAATGCAGTATTAGGCAGAACATTTTCTATCTATGTGGACACCTTGAAAGTGACATTTAAAACTAGAAAAGGACTGAGCAAAACACATACAGCTTTTATAGCATGAATAGGATTATCTTAGATTTCATTACAGTATCTAGAAACATTTTTTTGTATTTCATAGTCTTTTTAACGCTCCTGTATTGTGACACTCTTAATCCTTGGAGCTCCCAAGATCTGGATAACATATTTAAAGTAATAGCTATAATGAAATTTAGTTATCTTTTTTATGAAAAGAAAAAACTATCTAACTAAACTGTTCAAAGTTACCCTAATTTGATGTTTGATGATGTCTGGCAATTCTTTAGCTGCTTATAGACTTAATCCATTTGAGTGTTAAATTCATGTTTTACAACAAAACCAACAAGCAGAAATATTAGACTCTATTCGACTCTAGACAACGCATAAATAAACAACCACGTGGCTAAATTGTACAAAGTTGATGACCATGTTGTTCTATGTAGAAATTGTGAAAGGACCCTCTCTGTTGGCGTGTCCTGCAGATATTAGCAAAATCCAAGAAATGTTTGTGTACCTCGACTAGGGAATAGTCCAAATTCGATTTGCATTTGAAAAAAATTTAAAAATAAGAATATCAAAATTTATCATGTGCTGTTTCTTTCTTTATTATTTAAAAATTGCTGTTTTAGAATATGGGGGACCTCTTAGAACGTACAGTATTAGGAGTCAATTGGTGGACTTTGAAAAATCAAAGTTTTTTTGGAAAAACTTAAATTCGAATTCGATCGAATGCACTATTACTTTGATTCATACAATTTGAATCCAGCTGAATATGGACCTGTTAGATCGAAAACTGACTTATTCGGTCAAAAAAACTTCAAAGTATTTTCGGTTGGTCTTTCTGAATTCTAATTTTTAGGTTTTTCAAATTCAAAATTCGACCCTTGATAAATCTGTCCCAACATGTCTACCACAATCTATTCACATTGATCACTTATCTGTGGTGCCAGTAACCCTATATATCAGTGACAAGGGAATATTTTGGGCTGTTTGTGTGCAATATTTGCGATATTATTAGACTGAATATTATTGTACTTTAATTTGAAATACTTGCAGGAGACTGTATGGGGTTGCATGGCTAAACAAAACCACTCAATAAAACATGTCATCTTAACACCTGAAATTGTTCTCCATTATTCCCAAGTGAATATTTTCCCTATGGACCAGAAAGCACATCCTGTATTCAACTATCTCAAAGGTCCACTAACTGTAGACACAAATTTTTTTTGCTAGGAATCAGTTATCTTGTTTACATACAGTACTTACTGCATGGATCAAAGGTACAAAAGTCATATAGTAGTCAATATCATGCCTCCAAAGATGCCCTGCTTGGACCTCACCTTTGTTGCTGGCACTGTTCATGTTTATTCAAATATGGACTCCTGTAAATGTGTATTAATCAAGCTGGAGTGTGTAACTTATGAAGTCATCAGCAGTCAATGAAGATATAGAACTATAAAATCATGGATCTTCACTGCCATATGGCTTTTGTATCTCCAGGCTGGTAGTCTAATATTACTTGTGTCTTTGCCACTCTCTGTAAATGTCCGGGAATGTATAATAAATATTTTAAAATACACTTTGACAAATACTATAGATGCAGTTATATAGCTAGTTTCCTGTGAAAACCTGAAAAGTAAGGCTAGAAAACTATGGAAATAGGCCTGTGCTTCTCGGTCTGCATTTCTTCATAGGCCGAGAATTGGCTCCCCCACCTCTGCTTGCTCCTGGAAGCATGTTATCTGCTCGGTTGCAGGCAGATGCTGCAGATTTTGCATTTCACTCTGCAAATTGCCAGCATCGTCTAGCTAGGGTTACAGTCCAGATCGTATGGCTCACGATTCAGGCTGGGGTGGGTCATGACATCACCAGGGTGGGTCAGTGACGTTGTGGGCAGGGTATGCTACATCAATGGGTGGGGTTATGATGTGGCAATTAGCAATTGGATGATCACCATGTCAATCAGGGCAGATTCTGTAGAGTTTTCCATTGTTGGCAACCCTATGTCTTTCCCTAGCCTAAGGGTACAGAACAAACAACTCTTTACACTATATTATTCTAATTAAAATCCATTCAGTAATTTCACTGTTATCTCTGTGTACAATTTTTAAAGTGTTTTGAGACAGCCTCTTTGTGTAGCATGTGAAAAACATATTTTTCAAGGTGTTGTTTATTTAAAAAAATAGAATGCCAGGAAACTGTATATCAACTGAAGGGACATACATATACAGTAAGTAGTATATTGCATATCTTTGCCCACAACTGCTTAAGTGAGGGTAAAAAAATCTCTAGTTTGTAGCCTTTATTCCATGTGTTTAGCATGAGACATGTAAATTCCATATTTAATTAGTGCCACTTATTGTGAAATCACTTTATGAGTAGGCTTGGAGACAACATATTATTTGCTTAATATTTATTACTGGGTGTTTATTCCTTTCCACAAGATACAGCTTTTCTTTTATAATTGTGCAGCTGACGAAATGCTGAGAAAGCAGTCGGACAAGGGAACTATCAGTGAATACACCACATCTAGTGTCACAATACTATTTATTCATCTCTTTATTTTTCTTCTGGGGTAATCTTAGTCATTATCAACATAATAGTTGTGGCATCAAAGTGTGCTGCTGTGTTTAGTTGATTTTTTATTATGCATCCAGAGTTTTCCAGTGTTTTTACACTTTAAGTAATGAAATATAATAGGAATGGAGAACAATGGATGTAAGTGATATTTGTATTTCTTTGCTTCTACATTTCATTTGTTTGAATTGTTTAAAATTCTATAGCCGTCCCATTGTGCCCAGAGATGATAAAGTTAGACTCCATCAAATCCATAATAAATCCTGAAAGCAACCAATAACGTATAGTTAATTATAACTTGTGTTTTACAGTGTTCCTTTGTTCAGCATGTGCAGAACCTTTTAATATGTATAAATACCCTTTACAAAGAGGCACATACCTCTTTTCTCCCTTGTATTCACCCACCTCCTGTTTTTCTACTCCTCCAAGTTTCAACACATGGGCATGCGAGTGATCATTCATGCATGCACACCAGGGAGGTGGCCGGAGGGGCAGAGTAGTCAACTGGGCTGCTTAGGGTGCCTGGCCGGCTTGGCCTGCCACTGTTTCCATTATATCTCAGGTTTAAACATTTCACTTGATAAATTGGTTATCCATACAGGTTTGCATTAGTCAGATTGCTATCACTAAGAGGGAAGACTAGAAAAAACTCACTATGTGGAGATGCAGAAAGCAACTTGTTATATGTAGTGATGAGCATTTTTTTACCATGTACGGTTTCACAGTGAATTTCCGAGCTTCCCCGCTGGCAAAAAGTTTCACAGAACGGCACCAAAAATTTAACATGCAACAAAAAATAATGCGCAGAAGACAATAATTACTCGCAGATGAGAAAAAGGATGCACAGAAGACATATGACATGGTAGACGAAAATGTTGACAAAAAAGTCACCTATAGGCTCTAATGTATTTGCTACATAAATGTTGCTGTGACAAAAATGTCACCTATAGACTTTAATATGTTTCGAAAAATTTTCGTTGTTTTGCTAATTTTCTTGTAGTTTTGAGAGTTTTTGGGAAAAGCAAAACAGGACAAGTCCGCTCATTGCTATGATACCAAAAGGATTGCAAGAGGTACAGTAGCAAATGTCGAAAACATGGTTGTATGGCCTGCCAAAATGCTTAGAAAAAGCCATATTGGTATATTAGAGTTAAACCATGTTAAATGAAAGGGATATTGGGGAACACATGGAATTCTTTGGCTTTATAATTTGGGTACAATTGGAGCAATTGCAATGTAATTTAAGATTCACACATATATGGCCATAATCCA
The DNA here is from genome assembly GCF_017654675.1 of Xenopus laevis. Classification (NCBI taxonomy): domain Eukaryota; kingdom Metazoa; phylum Chordata; class Amphibia; order Anura; family Pipidae; genus Xenopus; species Xenopus laevis. The sequence goes on along the minus strand of NC_054382.1, from coordinate 121,660,129 downwards.
TTTGATGTAAAAAAAAAAAAAAAACAGCTCCTAATATGATTTCAGAATTTCTTGTAGACTTGTTTTGAGTTTTCATGAGATACACCTTGAGATCATTTTTTCTCACCCAACTGAATCTGGCCTATAATAAGGGCAAGGGCTGAGCCAATGGCTGATTTTGTGTTTTTAAGAAAATACCTTACTTTCTTAAAAAAACAAAATCAGCCATCGGCTCAGCCCTTGCTCCAGCTGAGGTACTTGCTAGGGAATTCTACATGTGGCTTTCTCAATTCTGAGCGACCCCAACAGCTGCTTCATGAACTAAATCTGTAAAATGTAGCTCATTGCGACCAGGGTGCCCCCTGTATCATAAAAATATGGCCCTTGCATCATAACAAGATGGCCACTGTTACTGGTAATTACAGTAAAATAATGCCTACGGTAAAATTGGCATCTTAATTTTTCTGCAATCCCATTTCAGTAATATAATCTATAAATGTGAGTTTTGCTCTATAATTCAGAGGATTCCATAGTGACATACAGAAGTACAAATGTTATAGGGTAGAACGTTTGATATGAAGCTTAACAAAAGTGGTGTAAAGGTCATCCCTTTACTGGCTAACTAAGATGATACAGTAGTGCACAAACGGTTAAACATAAAATTCACCTACAACAGTATAACGTGGTCATTTTAGACTAATTAATGGAATTAAAATGAACAGTTATTTAGTGAGCTCAAAATGACAGTTCCCTAATTAGGAAAATTAAATTTTTCTGCCATATGCAAATTTGATCACTGATCTGTTTTTTATTGGAAAAGATAATGAAATGCTTGTTAACCAGAAACTCTGAGTGTCAGGAAGGGTCGTGTAAATGTTCACTCAAATTATCAGTTTGGATTTCAGGGGAAGATATATGCTATCTTTGTGCTTAAGTTTATACCATCATTTATTACTTTTTAACCCTATCATACTATTAACTATATATCTGTGCTCTCCTTTGGTTTTATAGTCTTTAAACACCCCATGAAATATGAAGTTTAAGAGAAATGCATCATTTTGTATGAGTGTAAAATTTCAATCCTACAGTGGCATTTACTGTCAGCAATAAAAGTGAACATATAGTAATTCTGTTTTCCTGGATGCACAACATATTCAAAAAACAGTTTTTCTATAAAATGTGACAGTGCCCTTTGATTACACAGAGACATTAAAGGATTTATTAAAATCCGAAATGTTCTCAGTATTTTCTGGAAACCACTCCGACCAAATCCACACTGACTTTTCCTCCTTTTTATCAATACATTTTCATGATAATTTCTTGTGTGGGAAGTCTCTATAAAAATTCTGAAATCATATGTTTTTTTGGATTCGTTGCCAAAAACCATGAAATCTTCAGATTATTGAACGAAACTGTCAGGGAGCCAAGAGCTCCCACCAGGGAGGTAGTTAGGATCAAGGAGGAAGCCCTCTTGAGGGAGCAAGGTCGCGGTATCCAAAGGGTTAAGCAAGCGAATGGTCAGAGTCCAGGCAAGAGTTCAGTGGCAGGCAGATCAGGATCAAATAACAAGAGTTCAGGCAGAGGGTCAAAACCAAGGCAGGAAACAGGCTGGAAGCTGGAAACAAGGTTGGGAGCAGGAATCAGGCAATAACAGGAACCCAGGATTCTGTGATAGCAAATCCTTTTCTTGGGCGCCATTCTGGCATCCTGGGCACCCTTTTATATTTGAATTTGGCACCAAAAGTGTGTTTACGCTGGCGTGTTTGCGCCGGTGCCGCTACCCACGTGGCGGCTATGGGCACCGCCATTTTGTGAGCGACGCCGGAAGGATCGGATGCGCCGCCCGGAGCTCCTGGAACTGCTCCGGGTGGCGTTCGTGACAGAAACCCAGCGAAGATCAGAATATCTTCAAAATGTCAACAGAACATCTGCCATTGACTTCTACATGAACTCGGCAGGTCTGAGTTGGAGTACTATTTTATTCAGACTTTTAACACCATCAGGGTTTAATAAATCTTGATACATTTGAGGTTGGTTTTTCTACAAAAAAGTCTGACCAGAAAAAAATCAATCTTTAATAACCCCCAAAGTGTCTGAACTTTTTTGCTGCTGCTGCTTCTTCAAAGAGAGCTTCAATAATTATACTGTTTTGTAGTGCTAATACAGGGATTTCTCAACTTGTATTTATAGCTAAAAAAAATCCATATCTGTATATGTAATAAATAAACCTAATTTCATGTGACGTTGGTTATTTTTAATAATCAGGTGTTGACAGACTTTACAGATCATAGAGACCTACAACTGACAATTAAACATCAATGTAGTGCTGTAAATGTTGTATTAGATCTTTATAAAAATGCAGGTTATTTTAATGTTTAATATTCAACATATTGAGATATCTTCCTTTAAAAAATGTTGGCATTACAATATAATTCTAAAAATTGGGTTATTACTATTACTGCAGAGATTAAGACTGTGGTTATGTACAACAAATAATTTTTATCTGTAGGTCAATAGATTGCCATTGGCTCATTTTGAAGTAAATTATCTTGCCTATTTTCTGAAATGTTTGCTTTTTATCAACCCTGCTGCATGTGCTGTACGTCCGCTGCATATAAATGATCTCTATTAGTATAAAAGAGCGTGCCATTGCTTGTTTAGAGTAAAAGGCACAGATAAACAAATATCTCTTAGAGTATAGCGAAGTATTTTTTTTGTTTTTGCAACCAGCAGGGATTATGTGTATACAAAGTATTATACTGCAACTGTTTAGGGAGAAGCCTTTTGAATTTAATTAAATGTATTTTTCAACATTTTTAACATTCTACTCTCCATACTTCATTTTCAATGAATCTGCAAAATCATTATTTATTTTTTCAAATCTCAATTTCTAAAATTCCTAGAATTTTTACAAAGATTAATGATTGCAATTTTAAACATTTATTATCTTTTACAACATAGTTTTTCATGGCATGAAATTTGGTGTTATAACGTGAAGCTGTGAAGCTAAAACTACTTTCTTTCCAGCATTTCAGAACCCTGCATATACAGGTATGGGATAAGTTATCTGGACCCATTATCTGGAAAGCTCTGAATTATGGAAATCCCATCTCCCATTGACTCCATTTTATCCATATAATCCAATTTGTTTTTATTATTTCCTTTTTATATGTAATAATAAAACAGTACCTTGTGTATGATTCAAACTAAGATTTTGAATTTTTACAAGTAACAGAACCAGGCAATTGTTTTTTTTTAATGTTTACATGTTTACAGGAAACTTATTGTCACGGTCGGCACCCAACACCAGAACAAACACCAGGCACCCTGGTCTCGGCTCGTGCTTCACCAGTAGTGTGACCGCCTTTGGTCCTTGGGAGGAGCCCTCGGCTTACTTGGATGCCACCTGGACTTAAACGAGAGGTGCAAGATGAGGGTTTTGGATAGGCAGAGGGGCACGACTGTATAGCAAAGTCTTTGGACAGAAGGTCGTAGTACAAGGCGTTAGGCAATAGAGTAGTCAGATTAGGCCGGGACAGGCAGAGAATAAACGTAGTCAGGCAGGCAAGGGTCAAACCAGGAAGTCAATCAGAGGGTTAAGCAGAAGAGGTAGTCGGTATTCAGGTAAGGGTCAGGATCCAGAAGTCAGAATAGTCAAAAGACAGGCAGGGGTCACAACAGGAATCAAACAGGTTCAAAACAGGAATAGCAAAAGCTTAGGAAGCACCAGGAACAAACTCCTATCACAGGAAGTTTGCAAAAAGAAAATGTACCTTTAAGTACCATTTAAAATTTGCGCCATTGCGCGCTGACATCATACGTCAGCGCGCCTGTGCCTTTAAGACACAAGGAGGCGCACTGCGCGTGCCCTAGGAACCGGCACAGAAGATCATGGCGGGCGTCCCCGTTTGGAGTACGGCAGGCGTCCCCGCTGACCCCCACCGGGGTAAGTTGTTACACATATTGTATGACGATCCAAATTATGAAAAGATCCATTATCTAGAAACCCCAGGCCCCAAGCATTCTCAATAACATGTCCCATACCTGTATTGTATACACCAAAATATACTATATTCATTTCAACTATATGCAATTTTTATATAGTGAATTTTGACTTTCTGTATTTGGTGTATACTTATATTGCTTTTTTTTACCTACCTTTATAAATATCCTCTTCTTTGTAGTAAAGAAGAGCCATGTATATTTTAAGGTACTACACATACCATACAACACATCATATAAAACATATATTCTTAAAGTAGTATTTTAAATGTTTATATCAGCACAATTTAAATTTTTATGCCCATTTATTTCTCTTTGTTTCAGTAGAAATTGGTATGATGGCTCCATGCAACCTTCTACAGGTATTGGATACTGTAATAAATAAAGCTCACCCTGGTGGTCCAGTGGTGTGGCGGGGATGGCCGCCGCGCCGCTCCGTGTCCGGCACCATCTTGTTTAAAGGCGCGCTGGCGTGATGACGCCAGCGCGCAATGGCGCCAAATTTGAAAGTACAAATGCCCAGTTTTAACCACAGGACCTTGCCCGTGATAGGATTGTATTTCCTGGTGCTCCTGAGCTTTGTGCTATTTGTCTGCTTCCTTCTGAACCTGTTTGATTCTTGTTGTGACCCCTGCCTGGCTATTTCGACTATTCTGACTTCTGGATCCTGACCTTTGCCTGCCTACGACAACTCTTCTGTTTAACCCCTTGATTGATCACCCGGTTTTGACCCTTTGACTGTTTGACGTTTCTTGCTATCCGCCTGCCTCGACGCAGTCTGATAACTACGATTCTGTCTAAACCCGTTGTACCATGACCTTCGGCCTAAAAGACTTTGCTAACAGCCGTGCCCCTTTGCCAGCCAGAACATCTCGCCTTGCACCTCTCGTTAAGTCCAGGTGGCACCCAAGTAAGCAGAGGGCTCCTCCCAAAGATCAACGGTGGTCACACTACTGGTGAAGCCGAGACCAGGGTGCTTGGCACTTGTTCTGGTATTGGGTGCGGGTCGTGACAGATACCTTATATGAAAATCTGTTATACAAAAATCTCTGAAAGCCATCTTCCATAGGATCTATTTCATGCAAATGATTCTAATTCTTTTTTTTTTATTTCCCTTCTCTCTGTAATTATAAAACAGTACCTTGTACCTGGACCTTACTAAGCTGCATGAATCCATATTGGAACCAAAATAATCCTATTTGGTTAATTTAACATTAAAATGGTTTTTAGTTGATTTAAGGTATTTTAATTCAAATTATAGAAAGATCCCTTATCTGGAAGACCCCCATATCCCCATTCCGTATAACAGATCTCATACCTGTACTTATAATACATAATAAATCACATTAAATAGTAATTACATAGTACAGTGTATATTTTGTAACTGTATTCATTTCAGTAGAAATATTACAATTTGTTTTTAGAAATAAAATTGTCACACAATTAGTTAAATATGTTCTGCGGGTTTTGTGTAACTGAAATGCACGATTTCTAAATAAACTAATGTGTTTTAAACCCTATTATGAGTAAGGTATAAAGAGTATAAAAAAGACCAGACAGTCATTAATGAGTAAAAGGTTAATTGTCTCACCCATATATTACCCAGATCAAGCTGTTCCTCCAATAAAACAGTCAAACAAAAAGGGAAATTGTATAATAGGCTAATTACTTTGCTACAAGGTCAAGTAAGATAGAAAATGGCACATGCAATAGACAAATAGCCTTGCATAGTTTCACATATATCAAGGGTTGAATTTTGAATTCATGTGAGTTTTTTAAAACTCCCATTAACTTCCATTAAATTCTACCAATTCGAAATGTTTAAAAAAAACTTATTTTCTCAGCTCTGACAAATTGAATCGATCCGACAACTAAAATAAAAAAACACTTGATTTGAATTAAAAAAAACTTGCTTGTCAGGAAGAATGCAAACATTACCAAATTGATCCCTGGACCTCTCCCGTTGATAGTCAAAATTCAAATAGTCAAATTCTTAAAGGGCCAGAGCATGATAAAAATTAAAATTGAGTTTGGATGATTCAAAATTGGATTTTGTGAGTTTTGACAGAAAAAAATTAGAAAACTTGAATTTTCACTTCAACCCTTAATAAATCTACCCCTTAATGTTTGAGGATGAAAAAACACAACTTGAGTCTTTTACTCAAATAATAATTATACTGTATCTGTACATCTCCTGGTTGAAAATCAGATCTGTCTCAATTTACCATACTTAGGGGCATCATTTTTTTTATTTTGCCATAATTGGGGGGGGATCATGACTTTTTAAAACAGAAAGTTAAAATATTTTTTAATATTTGTTTTTGTTTGAGTTGGATTGTAATCTTGTACATAAATTGTGTCAAAACTTAAATGCACAACATTAATGAATCTGCCCCTAAGCAATCATTCAGATGTATTATTAAATGCTAAAGCACTGTAGCTCCCATTTATGAGCTCATGGGGGCATAAAATATGCAAAGTGCACCAACAGCCATGAGGCAGGCATTAATAACAGAACCACGTTGCAGCCTTTGTCCAACCATTACATATCAGAGATATGTGCAAGTTATGCATGTGAGGGGGGCACCTAACAACCTCCCCCCTTCTCACACCACATGAATATAGTGCTACCAAGGCAATGCAATATTCCTTAGTGTAGCCTCAGGTCTTTGTACTCCTAAAAGGAATACATTGACATGTGAAAATTCGGAAAAAGCAGAAGGTAGTGTTAAAAAAATAGATATTTTTTGCTATGTGCACATTCACCCCTCATACTGTATGTTTCTAATTATTTTCTTTTGATCCCAATTATAAGAAGGAACCAGTATTTATTCAGGGCCTTGCAAGGACATTCTACCCACTTTACTTTAGATTATTTCACATTACACAAAATTGTTAGCATCTAATAAAATGGAGAATTACTTTTATATAGCACTTTTCATTTCTGGGACTTTACAGCAAGCAAGGCAGCTGTTATAGACAGGGACACTAGGAGATTAATGACTTGTCCAGAGTCACAAGGAATCAAGCTAAGGTCTTTAGGATGAAATCAAAAAGGTTGATCAATTAACCTATAGGCTAACTTTTCTCATCAAATCTGTTCTTCATCCTCAAGGTAAATGAAGAGTTCCTCAAGGTAAATAAAGGGTCTGTCATTATTTGTAATGGGCTTTTTTTTTTGTTGGATTGGAGTAGTCAGGATGAGGACACTTTAGAGTTGATCATAGTCTGTTCTTATCCTGGAGACTGATAGTGATTCCTCACTAGAACTTTTATATTAAAAGTAATACAATTGTGTTTTTTTATTCGGTGATATTTTGATATGATATTATGATTTGATTTTTCTGGTTTTAGCTTCCACAGATTGTCTTTGCTTGCTGCAGTTAAGACTTGTATCAGTCTATTTGCTGCTTTAAGGTTATTGGCAATATGTTCTTTTTATATGTTTTATTACAAAGCTCAAGAATCAATAAAACAAAGACATGGATACAACAGTAGCACAGTGTCAGTATGTTATAAGGACACTGATCAAGTATATTAGCTCTTAAAACATAGTGTCACTGAGATAGTAGCTCAACCACTAATGGATACCTTGCTATGTTATGCTTAAGGCTATTTGACATTACAAGCACCACTTAACTTGTTTACTGTACAGTCTTGCTGCCCACCCTGTCCTCCAAATGGTCTGGAGGAATTACCAAGCATTCTGTACATATACCTAAAGTCAAAAAATATAAATATTTTTAAAATAATAATAATCGTATCTTTAATATTCTTTTTATCATAAGAATTTTATCAGATGCCTTCCAGTCCATTTTTGAATACAGCAGAATTGCATGATATTTGTGTATCGTCTGGATCAGGAAATGTACTGTTGTCTAAATGTATTTTAGCTCTGTGATCTATAAAACTGATGCATACAAGAACTTCTCAAAACAGGAGATTATTTGTTGTGTACAGTACCTTGAGGGGAAATTTCCATTGACTTATTTGATTTAACTCAAGTTTTTTTTTTTTGCTGTATTTATGCTTTTTGAAAGTATTTCTTGTGACATGTAAACCTTGAAAGTCTTTAATGTATGTGGTATATATTATTTTTGTAAAATCTAAGCTAAATGGATCAGTTCTGTACATTTTTTATTTAGAGAATTTTAGAAATGAGGGTTATACATGTTTAGAACCTCAGGGCCTGGGGTTTTCCAGAAACATGGTCTTTCCAATATGAATCTCTATATCTTTAGTCTACTAAAAATGTTTAATCTTTTAATAAACCCAATGGGATTTTTTGCCTACAATAAGAATCAATTATATCTTAGTTGGGATCAAGTAGAAGTTGCTGCTTTATAATTACAGAGATCAAGGAAATTTTTTTAAAAAAATTTTTATTTATGTGATTAATGTATGTATAACCCTATTTTATTTGTATGTATAACTATAAAGCACTACAAAAATATGCAGGGTTGGGCAAACCTACAATGTACAAAGTACACACAGGGAGGACAAGTATAATAATAAATACAATAAGTATAAATATGTAAATATCAACATGGTGGTCCACTGTCAAGTTAACTTTAAGTATGTTATAGAATGACTAATTCTAAGCAGCTTAAGCAGGTTATGACAGTGGCATTAATATGATTGGAGAAGGCGAGGGACTGTTCAAGGATAACGACCAGGCAGAGTGCCAAATTAACAGGGTAAATGGATTCTATGGGTAATGTGTAATTGTTTTCTGGATAAAGGATCCCATTCCTGTACTATAAAAGGGTCAAAGCTTGAATTTTTAGTTCTTTAGACTTAGGGGCAGATTTATCAAAAGTCGAATTTCGAAGTGGAAAATACTTTGAAATTCGACCAACGAATAGAATCCTCTGACATTCGAATTCGAAGTCGGGGGATTTTATACATCATACGATCGTATTCCGATCATAGTACGATCGTACTTTGAATCGTACGATTCAAACTATTTTATCGTTCGATCGTACGATTTTCCTTCGAATATAAAAAACGTAGAAAATTGCTCTGGAAGGTCCCCATAGGCTTAAGTTGGCGAAGTATTGAAGTCAAAATTTTTTTAAAGAGACAGTACTTCGATTAGCGAATGGTCGAATAATCGATTTCAAACTAAATTCGAAGTCATGGTATCCTATTCGATGGTCGAAGTATTTAAAAAATTACTTCGAATTTCGAATTTTTTAACTTCAAAAATTCCCTCGAATTCACTTTGACCCTTGATAAATCTGCCCCTTAGTGTTATACTACTTTTTAAAAAAAAAAAAGACATCGAAACCCAAAATACTTTGGATTTGCTAAGGCAGGGATAAAACTGGCAGGAGTTGTTTGGGATGGTGGAAGTGTTTGATTCAAATAATATATTTACAGGGGACCACTTTGCAACTTGTGCCTTTGCTCTCATTCAGATAAGGGTAAAACCACTTTCATAAAAGGTACTTGCATCTAAATGTGCTTTTAGCACTTCCATATAGTTACAGTTCATACACAGAAAAAAAGACACTTCCATCAAGTTCAGTGTTTTAACTCTATACTGTATATAACCTGCCGTACTTCTAGTTGATCCAGAGGAAGGCAAAGAACCCCATTTGAAGCCTCTCTAATTTACCTCAAACGGGGGAAAATCAGACCAATCCCTGGATCCACTTGTACTATGAGCTATCTTCCACAGCCTTGTATTCCCTCACTTGTTAA